>NC_087066.1:66535476-66577998 GCF_963678635.1 Symsagittifera roscoffensis
AATACTACTGAGCTATCTAATGTGGTTCTGCGAATCGCAGAGGAGCTATCTAATGTGGCTCCTGCGAATCGCAGAGGAGCTATCTAATGTGGTTCCTGCAAATCTCAGAGGAGCTATCTAATGTGGTTCCTGCGAATCGCAGAGGAGCTATCTAATGTTGTTCCTGCGAATTGCAGAGGAGCTATCTAAAGTGGTTCCTGCGAATCGCCCAGGAGTTATCTAATGTGGTTCCTGCGAATCGGAGAGGAGATATCTAATTTGGTTGCTGCGAATCGCAGAGGAGCTATCTGATGTGGTTCCTCCAAATCTCAGAGGAGCTATCTAATGTGGTTTCTGCGAATCGAACAGGAGCTATCTAATGTGGTTCCTGCGAATCGCAGAGGAGCTATCTAATGTGGTTCCTGCAAATCTCAGAGGAGCTATCTGATGTGGTTCCTCCAAATCTCAGAGGAGCTATCTAATGTGGTTTCTGCGAATCGAACAGGAGCTATCTAATGTGGTTCCTGCGAATCGCAGAGGAGCTATCTAATGTGGTTCCTGCAAATCTCAGAGGAGCTATCTAATGTCGTTCCTGCGAGTCGCAGAGGAGCTATCTAATGTGGTTCCTGCGAATCGCAGAGGAGCTATCTAATGTGGTTCCTGCGATTAGCAGAGGAGCTATTTAATGTGGTTCCTGCGAATCGGAGAGGAGATATCTAATGTGGTTCCTGTGAATCGCAGAGGAGCTATCTAATGTGGTTCCTGCGAATCGCAGAGGAGCTATCTAATGTGGTTCCTGCGAATCGCAGAGGAGCTATCTAATGTGGTTCCTGCAAATCTCAGAGGAGCTATCTAATGTGATTCCTGCGAATCGCAGAGGAGCTATCTATTGTGGTTCCTGCGAATCGCCGAGGAGCTATCTATTATGGTTCCTGCGAATCGCAGAGGAGCTGCTATCTAATGTGGTTCCTGTGAATTGCAGAGGAGCTATCTAATGTGGTTCCTTCGAATCTAAGAGGAGCTATGTAAGGTGGTTCCTGCAAATCGCAGAGGAGCTGCTATCTAATGTGGTTCCTGTGAATCGCAGAGGAGCTATCTAATGTGGTTCCTGCGAATCGCAGAGGAGCTATCTAATGTGGTTCCTGTAAAACGCAGAGGAGCTATCTAATGTGGTTCCTGCGAATCGCAGAGGAGCTATCTAATGTGGTTCCTGCGAGTCGCAGAGGAGCTATCTAATGTTGTTCCTGCAAATATCAGAGGAGCTATCTAATGTGGTTCGTGCAAATCGCAGAGGAGCTATCTAATGTGGTTCCTGCGAATCTCAGAGGAGCTATGTAAGGTGGTTCCTGCAAATCGCAGAGGAACTGCTATCTAATGTGGTTCCTGTGAATCGCAGAGGAGCTATCTAATGTGGTTCCTGCGAATCGCAGAGGAGACATCTAATGTGGCTCCTGTGAATCGCAGAGGAGCTATCTAATGTGGTTCCTGCGAATCGCAGAGGAGCTATCTAATGTGGTTCCTGCGAGCCGCAGAGGAGCTATCTAATGTTGTTCGTGCAAATCTCAGAAGAGCTATCTAATGTGGTTCCTGCAAATCGCAGAGGAGCTATCTAATGTGGTTCCTGCGAATCGCAGAGGAGCTATCTAATGTGGTTCCTGCGAATCGCAGAGGAGCTATCTAATGTGGTTTCTGCAAAACTCAGAGGAGCTACCTAATGTGGTTCCTGCGACTCGCAGAGGAGCTATCTAATGTGGTTCCTGCGAATCGCAGAGGAGCCATCTAATGTGGTTCCTGCGAATTGCAGAGGAGCTATCTAAAGTGGTTCCTGCGAATTGCCCAGGAGTTATCTAATGTGGTTCCTGCGAATCGGAGAGGAGATATCTAATGTGGTTGCTGCGAATCGCCGAGGAGCTATCTAATGCGGTTCCTCCAAATCTCAGAGGAGCTATCTAATGTGGTTCCTGCGAATCGCAGAGGAGCTATCTAATGTTGTTCCTGCAAATATCAGAGGAGCTATCTAATGTGGTTCCTGCAAATCGCAGAGGAGCTATCTAATGTGGTTCCTGCGAATCTCAGAGGAGCTATGTAAGGTGGTTCCTGCAAATCGCAGAGGAGCTCCAACTAATGTGGTTCCTGTGAATCGCAGAGGAGCTATCTAATGTGGTTCCTGCGAATCGCAGAGGAGATATCTAATGTGGTTCCTGTGAATCGCAGAGGAGCTATCTAATGTGGTTCCTGAGAATCGCAGAGGAACTATCTAATGGGGTTCCTGCGAGCCGCAGAGGAGCTATCTAATTTTGTTCCTGCAAATCTCAGAGGAGCTATCTAATGTGGTTCCTGCAAATCGCAGAGGAGCTATCTAATGTGGTTCCTGCGAATCGCAGAGGAGCTATCTAATGTGGTTCCTGCGAATCGCAGAGGAGCTATCTAATGTGGTTCCTGCAAATCTCAGAGGAGCTATCTAATGTGGTTCCTGCGAATCGCAGAGGAGCTATCTAATGTTGTTCCTGCGAATCGCAAAGGAGCTAACTAATGTGGTTCCTGCAAATCGCAGAGGAGCCATCTAATGTGGTTCCTGCGAATTGCAGAGGAGCTATCTAAAGTGGTTCCTGCGAATCGCCGAGGAGCTATCTAATGCGGTTCCTGCGAATCGCAGAGGAGCTATCTAATGTGGTTTCTGCGAATCGAAGAGGAGCTATCTAATGTGGTTCCTGCAAATCGCAGAGGAACTATCTAATTTGGTTCCTGCAAATCTCAGAGGAGCTATCTAATGTCGTTCCTGCGAGTCGCAGAGGAGCTATCTAATGTGGTTCCTGCGAATCGCAGAGGAGCTATCTAATGTGGTTCCTGCGAATAGCAGAGGAGCTATCTAATGTGGTTCCTGCGAATCTGAGAGGAGATATCTAATGTGGTTGCTGCGAATCGCCGAGGAGCTATCTAATGCGGTTCCTCCAAATCTCAGAGGAGCTATCTAATGTGGTTCCTGCGAATCGCATAGGAGCTATCTAATGTTGTTCCTGCAAATATCAGAGGAGCTATCTAATGTGGCTCCTGCAAATCGCAGAGGAGCTATCTAATGTGGTTCCTGCGAATCTCAGAGGAGCTATGTAAGGTGGTCCTGCAAATCGCAGAGGAGCTGCTATCTAATGTGGTTCCTGTGAATCGCAGAGGAGCTATCTAATGTGGTTCCTGCGAATCGCAGAGGAGATATCTAATGTGGTTCCTGTGAATCGCAGAGGAGCTATCTAATGTGGTTCCTGCGAATCGCAGAGGAGCTATCTAATGTGGTTCCTGCGAGCCGCAGAGGAGCTATCTAATGTTGTTCCTGCAAATCTCAGAGGAGCTATCTAATAGGGTTCCTGCAAATCGCAGAGGAGCTATCTAATGTGGTTCCTGCGAATCGCAGAGGAGCTATCTAATGTGGTTCCTGCGAATCGCAGAGGAGCTATCTAATGTTGTTCCTGCAAATATCAGAGGAGCTATCTAATGTGGTTCCTGCAAATCGCAGAGGAGCTATCTAATGTGGTTCCTGCGAATCGCAAAGGAGCTAACTAATGTGGTTCCTGCAAATCGCAGAGGAGCCATCTAATGTGGTTCCTGCGAATTGCAGAGGAGCTATCTAAAGTGGTTCCTGCGAATCGCCCAGGAGTTATCTAATGTGGTTCCTGCGAATCGCAGAGGAGCTATCGAATGTGGTTTCTGCGAATCGAAGAGGAGCTATCTAATGTGGTTCCTGCGAATCGCAGAGGAACTATCTAATTTGGTTCCTGCAAATCTCAGAGGAGCTATCTAATGTCGTTCCTGCGAGTCGCAGAGGAGCTATCTAATGTGGTTCCTGCGAATCGCAGAGGAGCTATCTAATGTGGTTCCTGCGGATAGCAGAGGAGCTATCTAATGTGGTTCCTGCGAATCTGAGAGGAGATATCTAATGTGGTAGCTGCGAATCGCAGAGGAGCTATGTAAGGTGGTTCCTGCAAATCGCAGAGAAGCTGCTATCTAATGTGGTTCCTGTGAATCGCAGAGGAGCTATCTAATGTGGTTCCTGCGAATCGCAGAGGAGCTATCTAATGTGGTTCCTGCGAATCGCAGAAGAGCTATCTAATGTGGTTCCTGCAAATCTCAGAGGAGCTATCTAATGTGATTCCTGCGAATCGCAGAGGAGCTATCTATTGTGGTTCCTGCGAATCGCAGAGGAGCTATCTATTATGGTTCCTGCGAATCGCAGAGGAGCTGCTATCTAATGTGGTTCCTGTGAATCGCAGAGGAGCTATCTAATGTGGTTCCTGCGAATCGCACAGGAGCTATCTAATGTGGTTCCTGCGAATCGCAGAGGAGCTATCTAATGTGGTTCCTGCAAATCGCAGAGGAGCTATCTAATGTGGTTCCTGCGAATCTCAGAGGAGCTATGTAAGGTGGTTCCTGCAAATCGCAGAGGAGCTCCAACTAATGTGGTTCCTGTGAATCGCAGAGGAGCTATCTAATGTGGTTCCTGCGAATCGCAGAGGAGATATCTAATGTGGTTCCTGTGAATCGCAGAGGAGCTATCTAATGTGGTTCCTGAGAATCGCAGAGGAACTATCTAATGTGGTTCCTGCGAGCCGCAGAGGAGCTATCTAATTTTGTTCCTGCAAATCTCAGAGGAGCTATCTAATGTGGTTCCTGCAAATCGCAGAGGAGCTATCTAATGTGGTTCCTGCGAATCGCAGAGGAGCTATCTAATGTGGTTCCTGCGAATCGCAGAGGAGCTATCTAATGTGGTTCCTGCAAATCTCAGAGGAGCTATCTAATGTGGTTCCTGCGAATCGCAGAGGAGCTATCTAATGTTGTTCCTGCGAATCGCAAAGGAGCTAACTAATGTGGTTCCTGCAAATCGCAGAGGAGCCATCTAATGTGGTTCCTGCGAATTGCAGAGGAGCTATCTAAAGTGGTTCCTGCGAATCGCCGAGGAGCTATCTAATGCGGTTCCTGCGAATCGCAGAGGAGCTATCTAATGTGGTTTCTGCGAATCGAAGAGGAGCTATCTAATGTGGTTCCTGCAAATCGCAGAGGAACTATCTAATTTGGTTCCTGCAAATCTCAGAGGAACTATCTAATGTCGTTCCTGCGAGTCGCAGAGGAGCTATCTAATGTGGTTCCTGCGAATCGCAGAGGAGCTATCTAATGTGGTTCCTGCGAATAGCAGAGGAGCTATCTAATGTGGTTCCTGCGAATCTGAGAGGAGATATCTAATGTGGTTGCTGCGAATCGCCGAGGAGCTATCTAATGCGGTTCCTCCAAATCTCAGAGGAGCTATCTAATGTGGTTCCTGCGAATCGCATAGGAGCTATCTAATGTTGTTCCTGCAAATATCAGAGGAGCTATCTAATGTGGCTCCTGCAAATCGCAGAGGAGCTATCTAATGTGGTTCCTGCGAATCTCAGAGGAGCTATGTAAGGTGGTCCTGCAAATCGCAGAGGAGCTGCTATCTAATGTGGTTCCTGTGAATCGCAGAGGAGCTATCTAATGTGGTTCCTGCGAATCGCAGAGGAGATATCTAATGTGGTTCCTGTGAATCGCAGAGGAGCTATCTAATGTGGTTCCTGCGAATCGCAGAGGAGCTATCTAATGTGGTTCCTGCGAGCCGCAGAGGAGCTATCTAATGTTGTTCCTGCAAATCTCAGAGGAGCTATCTAATAGGGTTCCTGCAAATCGCAGAGGAGCTATCTAATGTGGTTCCTGCGAATCGCAGAGGAGCTATCTAATGTGGTTCCTGCGAATCGCAGAGGAGCTATCTAATGTGGTTCCTGCAAATCTCAGAGGAGCTATCTAATGTGGTTCCTGCGAATCGCAGAGGAGCTATCTAATTTTGTTCCTGCGAATCGCAAAGGAGCTAACTAATGTGGTTCCTGCAAATCGCAGAGGAGCCATCTAATGTGGTTCCTGCGAATTGCAGAGGAGCTATCTAAAGTGGTTCCTGCGAATCGCCCAGGAGTTATCTAATGTGGTTCCTGCGAATCGCAGAGGAGCTATCGAATGTGGTTTCTGCGAATCGAAGAGGAGCTATCTAATGTGGTTCCTGCGAATCGCAGAGGAACTATCTAATTTGGTTCCTGCAAATCTCAGAGGAGCTATCTAATGTCGTTCCTGCGAGTCGCAGAGGAGCTATCTAATGTGGTTCCTGCGAATCGCAGAGGAGCTATCTAATGTGGTTCCTGCGGATAGCAGAGGAGCTATCTAATGTGGTTCCTGCGAATCTGAGAGGAGATATCTAATGTGGTAGCTGCGAATCGCAGAGGAGCTATGTAAGGTGGTTCCTGCAAATCGCAGAGAAGCTGCTATCTAATGTGGTTCCTGTGAATCGCAGAGGAGCTATCTAATGTGGTTCCTGCGAATCGCAGAGGAGCTATCTAATGTGGTTCCTGCGAATCGCAGAAGAGCTATCTAATGTGGTTCCTGCAAATCTCAGAGGAGCTATCTAATGTGATTCCTGCGAATCGCAGAGGAGCTATCTATTGTGGTTCCTGCGAATCGCAGAGGAGCTATCTATTATGGTTCCTGCGAATCGCAGAGGAGCTGCTATCTAATGTGGTTCCTGTGAATCGCAGAGGAGCTATCTAATGTGGTTCCTGCGAATCGCACAGGAGCTATCTAATGTGGTTCCTGCGAATCGCAGAGGAGCTATCTAATGTGATTCCTGCGAATCGCAGAGGAGCTATCTATTGTGGTTCCTGCGAATCGCAGAGGAGCAATCTATTATGGTTCCTGCAAATTGCAGAGGAGCTGCTATCTAATGTGGTTCCTGTGAATCGCAGAGGAGCTATCTAATGTGGTTCTTGCGAATTGCAGAGGAGCTATGTAATGTGGTTCCTGTGAATCGCAGAGGAGCTATCTAATGTGGTTCCTGCCAATCGCAGAGGAGTTATCTAATGTGGTTCCTGCGAATAGCAGAGGAGCTATCTAATGTGGTTCCTGTGAATCGCAGAGGAGCTATCTAAGGTGGTTCCTGCAAATCTCAGAGGAGCTATCTAATGTGGTTCCTGCGAATCGCAGAGGAGCTATCTAATGTGGTTCCTGCGAATCGCAGAGGAGCTATCTAATGTGGTTCCTGCGAATCGCAGAGGAGCCATCTAATGTGGTTCCTGCGAATCGGAGAGGAGATACCTAATGTGGTTCCTGCGAATCGCAGAGGAGCTGCTATCTATTGTGGTTCCTGTGAATCGCAGAGGAGCTATCTAATGTGGTTCCTGCGAATTGCAGAGGAGCTATCTAATGTGATTCCTGCGAATCGCAGAGGAGCTATCTAATGTGATTCCTGCGAATCGCAGAGGAGCTATCTATTGTGGTCCTGCGAATCGCAGAGGAGCTATCTATTATGGTTCCTGCGAATCGCAGAGGAGCTGCTATCTAATATGGTTCCTGTGAATCGCAGAGGAGCTATCTAATGTGGTTCCTGCGAATCGCACAGGAGCTATGTAATGTGGTTCCTGCGAATCGCAGAGGAGCTATCTAATGTGGTCCCTGCAAATCTCAGAGGAGCTATCTAAAGTGGTTCCTGCGAATCGCAGAGGAGCTGCTATCTAAAATGGTTCCTGTGAATCGCAGAGGAGCTATCTAATGTTGTTCCTGCGAATCGCCCAGGAGTTATCTAATGTGGTTCCTGCGAATCGCAGAGGAGCTATCTAATGTGGTTTCTGCGAATCGAAGAGGAGCTATCTAATGTGGTTTCTGCGAATCGCAGAGGAACTATCTAATTTGATTCCTGCAAATCTCAGAGGAGCTATGTAATGTCGTTCCTGCGAGTCGCATAGGAGCTATCTAATGTGGTTCCTGCGAATCGCAGAGGAGCTATCTAATGTGGTTCCTGCGAATCTGAGAGGAGATATCTAATGTGGTAGCTGCGAATCGCAGAGGAGCTATGTAAGGTGGTTCCTGCAAATCGCAGAGAAGCTGCTATCTAATGTGGTTCCTGTGAATCGCAGAGGAGCTATGTAAGGTGGTTCCTGCAAATCGCAGAGAAGCTGCTATCTAATGTGGTTCCTGTGAATCGCAGAGGAGCTATCTAATGTGGTTCCTGCGAATTGCAGAGGAGCTATCTAATGTGGTTCCTGCGAATCGCAGAGGAACTATCTAATGTGGTTCCTGCAAATCTAAGAGGAGCTATCTAATATGATTCCTGCGAATCGCAGAGGAGCTATCTATTGTGGTTCCTGCGAATCGCAGAGAAGCTGCTATCTAATGTGGTTCCTGCGAATCGCAGAGGAGCTATCTAATGTGATTCCTGCGAATCGCAGAGGAGCTATCTATTGTGGTCCTGCGAATCGCAGAGGAGCTATCTATTATGGTTCCTGCGAATCGCAGAGGAGCTGCTATCTAATATGGTTCCTGTGAATCGCAGAGGAGCTATCTAATGTGGTTCCTGCGAATCGCACAGGAGCTATGTAATGTGGTTCCTGCGAATCGCAGAGGAGCTATCTAATGTGGTCCCTGCAAATCTCAGAGGAGCTATCTAAAGTGGTTCCTGCGAATCGCAGAGGAGCTGCTATCTAAAATGGTTCCTGTGAATCGCAGAGGAGCTATCTAATGTTGTTCCTGCGAATCGCCCAGGAGTTATCTAATGTGGTTCCTGCGAATCGCAGAGGAGCTATCTAATGTGGTTTCTGCGAATCGAAGAGGAGCTATCTAATGTGGTTTCTGCGAATCGCAGAGGAACTATCTAATTTGATTCCTGCAAATCTCAGAGGAGCTATGTAATGTCGTTCCTGCGAGTCGCATAGGAGCTATCTAATGTGGTTCCTGCGAATCGCAGAGGAGCTATCTAATGTGGTTCCTGCGAATCTGAGAGGAGATATCTAATGTGGTAGCTGCGAATCGCAGAGGAGCTATGTAAGGTGGTTCCTGCAAATCGCAGAGAAGCTGCTATCTAATGTGGTTCCTGTGAATCGCAGAGGAGCTATGTAAGGTGGTTCCTGCAAATCGCAGAGAAGCTGCTATCTAATGTGGTTCCTGTGAATCGCAGAGGAGCTATCTAATGTGGTTCCTGCGAATTGCAGAGGAGCTATCTAATGTGGTTCCTGCGAATCGCAGAGGAACTATCTAATGTGGTTCCTGCAAATCTAAGAGGAGCTATCTAATATGATTCCTGCGAATCGCAGAGGAGCTATCTATTGTGGTTCCTGCGAATCGCAGAGAAGCTGCTATCTAATGTGGTTCCTGTGAATCGCAGAGGAGCTATCTAATGTGGTTCCTGCAAATCGCAGAGGAGCTATCTAATGTGGTTCCTGCAAATCGCAGAGGAGCTATCTAATGTGGTTCCTGCAAATCTCAGAGGAGCTATCTAATGTGATTCCTGCGAATCGCAGAGGAGCTATCTATTGTGGTCCCTGCGAATCGCAGAGGAGCTATCTATTATGGTTCCTGCGAATCGCAGAGGAGCTATCTAATGTGGTTCCTGCGAATCGCAGAGGAGATATCTAATGTGGTAGCTGCGAATCGCAGAGGAGCTATGTAAGGTGGTTCCTGCGAATCGCAGAGGAGCTATCTATTATGGTTCCTGCAAATTGCAGAGGAGCTGCTATCTAATGTGGTTCCTGTGAATCGCAGAGGAGCTATCTAATGTGGTTCTTGCGAATCGCAGAGGAGCTATGTAATGTGGTTCCTGCGAATCGCAGAGGAGCTATCTAATGTGGTTCCTGCCAATCGCAGACGAGTTATCTAATGTGGTTCCTGCGAATAGCAGAGGAGCTATCTAATATGGTTCCTGTGAATCGCAGAGGAGCTATCTAAGGTGGTTCCTGCAAATCTCAGAGGAGCTATCTAATGTGGTTCCTGCGAATCGCAGAGGAGCTATCTAATGTGGTTCCTGCGAATCGCAGAGGAGCTATCTAATGTGGTTCCTGCAAATCGCAGAGGAGCCATCTAATGTGGTTGCTGCGAATCGCAGAGGAGCTATGTAATGTGGTTCCTGCGAATCGCAGAGGAGCTGCTATCTAATGTGGTTCCTGTGAATCGCAGAGGAGCTATCTAATGTGGTTCCTGCGAATCGCAGAGGAGCTATCTAATGTGATTCCTGCGAATCGCAGAGGAGCTATCTAATGTGATTCCTGCGAATCGCAGAGGAGCTATCTATTGTGGTTCCTGCGATCGCAGAGGAGCTATCTATTATGGTTCCTGCGAATCGCAGAGGAGCTGCTATCTAATATGGTTCCTGTGAATCGCAGAGGAGCTATCTAATGTGGTTCCTGCGAATCGCACAGGAGCTATGTAATGTGGTTCCTGCGAATCGCAGAGGAGCTATCTAATGTGGTCCCTGCAAATCTCAGAGGAGCTATCTAATGTGGTTCCTGCGAATCGCAGAGGAGTTATCTAATGTGGTTCCTGCGAATAGCAGAGGAGCTATCTAATGTGGTTCCTGTGAATCGTAGAGGAGCTATCTAATGTGGTTCCTGCAAATCTCAGAGGAGCTATCTAATGTGATTCCTGCGAATCGCAGAGGAGCTATCTAATGTGATTCCTGCGAATCGCAGAGGAGCTATCTATTGTGGTTCCTGCGAATCGCAGAGGAGCTATCTATTATGGTTCCTGCGAATCGCAGAGGAGCTGCTATCTAATATGGTTCCTGTGAATCGCAGAGGAGCTATCTAATGTGGTTCCTGCGAATCGCACAGGAGCTATGTAATGTGGTTCCTGCGAATCGCAGAGGAGCTATCTAATGTGGTCCCTGCAAATCTCAGAGGAGCTATCTAATGTGGTTCCTGCGAATCGCAGAGGGGTTATCTAATGTGGTTCCTGCGAATAGCAGAGGAGCTATCTAATGTGGTTCCTGTGAATCGCAGAGGAGCTATCTAATGTGGTTCCTGCAAATCTCAGAGGAGCTATCTAATGTGGTTCCTGCGAATCGCAGAGGAGCCATCTAATGTGGTTCCTGCGAATTGCAGAGGAGCTATCTAAAGTGGTTCCTGCGAATCGCCCAGGAGTTATCTAATGTGGTTCCTGCGAATCGGAGAGGAGATATCTAATGTGGTTGCTGCGAATCGCCGAGGAGCTATCTAATGCGGTTCCTCCAAGTCTCAGAGGAGCTATCTAATGTGGTTCCTGTGAATCGCAGAGAAGCTATCTAATGTGGTTTCTGCGAATCGAAGAGGAGCTATCTAATGTGGTTCCTGCTAATCGCAGAGTAACTATCTAATGTGGTTCCTGCAAATCTCAGAGGAGCTATCTAATGTCGTTCCTGCGAGTCGCAGAGGAGCTATCGAATGTGGTTCCTGCGAATCGCAGAGGAGCTATTTAATGTGGTTCCTGCGATTAGCAGAGGAGCTATCTAATGTGGTTCCTGCTAATCGGAGAGAAGATATTTAATGTGGTAGCTGCGAATCGCAGAGGAGCTATGTAAGGTGATTCCTGCAAATCGCAGAGGAGCTGCTATCTAATGTGGTTCCTGTGAATCGCAGAGGAGCTATCTAATGTGGTTCCTGCGAATCGCAGAGTAGCTATCTAATGTGGTTCCTGCGAATCGCAGAGGAGCTATCTAATGTGGTTCCTGCGAATCGCAGAGGAGCCATGTAAAGTGGTTCCTGCGAATCGCCCAGGAGTTATCTAATGTGGTTCCTGCGAATCGGAGAGGAGATATCTAATGTGGTTGCTGCGAATCGCCGAGGAGCTATCTAATGCGGTTCCTCCAAGTCTCAGAGGAGCTATCTAATGTGGTTCCTGTGAATCGCAGAGAAGCTATCTAATGTGGTTTCTGCGAATCGAAGAGGAGCTATCTAATGTGGTTCCTGCGAATCGCAGAGTAACTATCTAATGTGGTTCCTGCAAATCTCAGAGGAGCTATCTAATGTCGTTCCTGCGAGTCGCAGAGGAGCTATCTAATGTGGTTCCTGCGAATCGCAGAGGAGCTATCTAATGTGGTTCCTGCGATTAGCAGAGGAGCTATCTAATGTGGTTCCTGCTAATCGGAGAGAAGATATTTAATGTGGTAGCTGCGAATCGCAGAGGAGCTATGTAAGGTGATTCCTGCAAATCGCAGAGGAGCTGCTATCTAATGTGGTTCCTGTGAATCGCAGAGGAGCTATCTAATGTGGTTCCTGCGAATCGCAGAGTAGCTATCTAATGTGGTTCCTGCGAATCGCAGAGGAGCTATCTAATGTGGTTCCTGCAAATCTCAGAGGAGCTATCTAATGTGATTCCTGCGAATCGCAGAGGAGCTATCTATTGTGGTTCCTGCGAATCGCAGAGGAGCTATCTATTATGGTTCCTGCGAATCGCAGAGGAGCTGCTATCTAATGTGGTTCCTGTGAATCGCAGAGGAGCTATCTAATGTGGTTCCTGCGAATCGCAGAGGAGCTATCTAATGTGATTCCTGCGAATCGTAGAGGAGCTATCTATTGTGGTTCCTGCGAATCGCAGAGGAGCTATCTATTATGGTTCCTGCAAATCGCAGAGGAGCTGCTATCTAATGTGGTTCCTTTGAATCGCAGAGGAGCTATCTAATGTGGTTCCTGCGAATCGCAGAGGAGCTATGTTAAGTGGTTCCTGCGAATCGCAGAGGAGCTATGTAATGTGGTTCCTGCGAATCGCAGAGGAGCTGCTATCTAATGTGGTTCCTGCGAATCGCAGAGGAGCTATCTAATGTTGTTCCTGCAAATCGCAGAGGAGCTATGTAATGTGGTTCCTGCGAATCGCAGAGGAGCTTTGTAATGTGGTTCCTGCGAATAGCAGAGGAGCTATCTAATGTGGTTCCTGTGAATCGCAGAGGAGCTGCTATCTAATGTGGTTCCTGCGAATCGCAGAGGAGCTATCTAATGTTGTTCCTGCAAATCGCAGAGGAGCTATGTAATGTGGTTCCTGCGAATCGCAGAGGAGTTATCTAATGTGGTTCCTGCGAATAGCAGAGGAGCTATCTAATGTGGTTCCTGTGAATCGCAGAGGAGCTATCTAATGTGGTTCCTGTGAATCGCAGAGGAGCTATCTAATGTGGTTCCTGCGAATCGCAGAGGAGCTATGTTAATTGGTTCCTGCGAATCGCAGAGGAGCTATCTAATGTGGTTCCTGCGAATCGCAGAGGAGCTGCTATCTAATGTGGTTCCTGCGAATCGCAGAGGAGCTATCTAATGTTGATCCTGCAAATCGCAGAGGAGCTATGTAATGTGGTTCCTGCGAACCGCAGAGGAGCTTTGTAATGTGGTTCCTGCGAATAGCAGAGGAGTTATCTAATGTGGTTCCTGTGAATCGCAGAGGAGCTGCTATCTAATGTGGTTCCTGCGAATCGCAGAGGAGCTATCTAATGTTGTTCCTGCAAATCGCAGAGGAGCTATGTAATGTGGTTCCTGCGAATCGCAGAGGAGTTATCTAATATGGTTCCTGCGAATAGCAGAGGAGCTATCTAATGTGGTTCCTGTGAATCGCAGAGGAGCTATCTAATGTGGTTCCTGCGAATCGCAGAGGAGCTATCTAATGTGGTTCCTGCGAATCGCAGGAGAGCCATCTAACGTGGTTCCTGCGAATCGGAGAGGAGATACCTAATGTGGTTCCTGCGAATCGCAGAGGAGCTGCTATCTGATGGGGTTCCTGTGAATCGCAGAGGAGCTATGTGATGTGGTTCCTGCGAATCGCAGAGGAGCTATCTATTGTGGTTCCTGCGAATCGCAGAGGAGCTATCTATTATGGTTCTTGCGAATCGCAGAGGAGCTGCTATCTAATGGGGTTCCTGTGAATCGCAGAGGAGCTATGTGATGTGGTTCCTGCGAATCGCAGAGGAGCTATCTATTGTGGTTCCTGCGAATCGCAGAGGAGCTATCTATTATGGTTCTTGCGAATCGCAGAGGAGCTGCTATCTAATGTGGTTCCTGCGAATCGCAGAGAAGCTATCTAATGTGATTCCTGCGAATCGCAGAGGAGCTATCTATTGTGGTTCCTGCGAATCGCAGAGGAGCTATCTATTATTGTTCCTGCAAATCGCAGAGGAGCTGCTATCTAATGTGGTTCCTGTGAATCGCAGAGGAGCTATCTAATGTGGTTCCTGCGAATCGCAGAGGAGCTATGTTAAATGGTTCCTGCGAATCGCGGAGGAGCTATCTAATGTGGTTCCTGCGAATCGCAGAGGAGCTGCTATCTAATGTGGTTCCTGCGAATCGCAGAGGAGCTATCTAATGTTGTTCCTGCAAATCGCAGAGGAGCTATGTAATGTGGTTCCTGCGAATCGCAGAGGAGCTATCTAATGTGGTTCCTGCGAATCGCAGAGGAGCTTTCTAATGTGGTTCCTGCGAATCGCAGAGGAGCTATCTAATGTGGTTCCTGCGAATCGCAGGGGAGCCATCTAATGTGGTTTCTGCGAATCGGAGAGGATATACCTAATGTGGTTCCTGCGAATCGCAGAGGAGCTGCTATCTAATGGGGTTCCTGTGAATCGCAGAAGAGCTATGTGATGTGGTTCCTGCGAATCGCAGAGGAGCTATCTATTATGGTTCCTGCAAATCGCAGAGGAGCTGCTATCTAATGTGGTTCCTGTGAATCGCAGAGGAGCTATCTAATGTGGTTCCTGCGAATCGCAGAGGAGCTATGTTAAGTGGTTCCTGCGAATCGCAGAGGAGCTATCCAATGTGGTTCCTGCGAATCGCAGATGAGCTGCTATCTAATGTGGTTCCTGCGAATCGCAGAGGAGCTATCTAATGTTGTTCCTGCAAATCGCAGAGGAGCTATGTAATGTGGTTCCTGCGAATCGCAGAGGAGCTTTGTAATGTGGTTCCTGTGAATCGCAGAGGAGCTATCTAATGTGGTTCCTGCGAATCGCAGAGGAGCTATGTTAAGTGGTTCCTGCGAATCGCAGAGGAGCTATCTAATGTGGTTCCTGCGAATCGCAGAGGAGCTGCTATCTAATGTGGTTCCTGCGAATCGCAGAGGAGCTATCTAATGTTGTTCCTGCAAATCGCAGAGGAGCTATGTAATTTGGTTCCTGCGAATCGCAGAGGAGCTTTGTAATGTGGTTCCTGCGAATAGCAGAGGAGCTATCTAATGTGGTTCCTGTGAATCGCAGAGGAGCTGCTATCTAATGTGGTTCCTGCGAATCGCAGAGGAGCTATCTAATGTTGTTCCTGCAAATCGCAGAGGAGCTTTGTAATGTGGTTCCTGCGAATCGCAGAGGAGTTATCTAATGTGGTTCCTGCGAATAGCAGAGGAGCTATCTAATGTGGTTCCTGTGAATTGCAGAGGAGCTATCTAATGTGGTTCCTGCAAATCTCAGAGGAGCTATCTAATGTGGTTCCTGCGAATCGCAGAGGAGCTATCTAATGTGGTTCCTGCGAATCGCAGAGGAGCTATCTAAAATGGTTCCTGCGAATCGCAGGGGAGCCATCTAATGTGGTTCCTGCGAATCGGAGAGGAGATACCTAATGTGGTTCTTGCGAATCGCAGAGGAGCTGCTATCTAATGGGGTTCCTGTGAATCGCAGAGGAGCTATGTGATGTGGTTCCTGCGAATCGCAGAGGAGCTATCTATTGTGGTTCCTGCGAATCGCAGAGGAGCTATCTATTATAGTTCCTGCGAATCGCAGAGGAGCTGCTATCTAATGTGGTTCCTGTGAATCGCAGAGGAGCTATCTAATGTCGTTCCTGCGAATCGCAGAGGAGCTATCTAATGTGATTCCTGCGAATCGCAGAGGAGCTATCTATTGTGGTTCCTGCGAATCGCAGAGGAGCTATCTATTATGGTTCCTGCAAATCGCAGAGGAGCTGCTATCTAATGTGGTTCCTGTGAATCGCAGAGGAGCTATCTAATGTGGTTCCTGCGAATCGCAGAGGAGCTATGTTAAGTGGTTCTTGCGAATCGCAGAGGAGCTATCTAATGTGGTTCCTGCAAATCGCAGAGGAGCTGCTATCTAATGTGGTTCCTGCGAATCGCAGAGGAGCTATCTAGTGTTGTTCCTGCAAATCGCAGAGGAGCTATGTAATGTGGTTCCTGCGAATCGCAGAGGAGCTTTGTATTGTGGTTCCTGCGAATAGCAGAGGAGCTATCTAATGTGGTTCCTGCGAATCGCAGAGGAGCTATCTAGTGTTGTTCCTGCAAATCGCAGAGGAGCTATGTAATGTGGTTCCTGCGAATCGCAGAGGAGCTTTGTAATGTGGTTCCTGCGAATAGCAGAGGAGCTATCTAATGTGGTTCCTGTGAATCGCAGAGGAGCTGCTATCTAATGTGGTTCCTGCGAATCGCAGAGGAGCTATCTAATGTTATTCCTGCAAATCGCAGAGGAGCTATGTAATGTGGTTCCTGCGAATCGCAGAGGAGTTATCTAATGAGGTCCTGTGAATCGCAGAGGAGCTATCTAATGTGGTTCCTGCTAATCTCAGAGGAGCTATCTAATGTGGTTCCTGCGGATCGCAGAGGAGCTATCTAATGTGGTTCCTGCGAATCGCAGAGGAGCTATCTAATGTGGTTCCTGCGAATCGCATGGGAGCTATCTAATGTGGTTCCTGCGAATAGCAGAGGAGCTATCTAATGTGGTCCTGTGAATCGCAGAGGAGCTATCTAATGTGGTTCCTGCAAGTCTCAGAGGAGCTATCTAAAGTGGTTCCTGCGAATCGCAGAGGAGCTATCTAATGTGGTTCCTGCGAATCGCAGAGGAGCTATCTAATGTGGTTCCTGCGAATCGCATGGGAGCCATCTAATGTGGTTCCTGCGAATCGGAGAGGAGATACCTAATGTTGTTTCCTGCGAATCGCAGAGGAGCTGCTATCTAATGGGGTTCCTGTGAATCGCAGAGGAGCTATGTGATGTGGTTCCTGCGAATCGCAGAGGAGCTATCTATTGTGGTTCCTGCGAATCGCAGAGGAGCTATCTAATGTTGTTCCTGCAAATCGCAGAGGATCTATGTAATGTGGTTCCTGCGAATCGCAGAGGAGTTATCTAATGTGGTTCCTGCGAATAGCAGAGGAGCTATCTAATGTGGTTCCTGTGAATCGCAGAGGAGTTATCTAATGTGGTTCCTGCGAATAGCAGAGGCGCTATCTAATGTGGTTCCTGTGAATCGCAGAGGAGCTATCTAATGTGGTTCCTCTGCGAATCGCAGAGGAGTTATCTAAAGTGGTCCTGTGAATCGCAGAGGAGCTATCTAATGTGTTTCCTGCAAATCTCAGAGGAGCTATCTAATGTGGTTCCTGCGAATCGCAGAGGAGCTATCTAATGTGGTTCCTGCGAATCGCAGAGGAGCTATCTAATGTGGTTCCTGCGAATCGCAGAGGAGCTATCTAATGTGGTTCCTGCGAATCGCATGGGAGCTATCTAATGTGGTTCCTGCGAATAGCAGAGGAGCTATCTAATGTGGTCCTGTGAATCGCAGAGGAGCTATCTAATGTGGTTCCTGCAAATCTCAGAGGAGCTATCTAATGTGGTTCCTGCGAATCGCAGAGGAGCTATCTAATGTGGTTCCTGCAAATCTCACAGGAGCTATCTAACGTGGTTCCTGCGAATCGCAGAGGAGCTATCTAATGTGGTTCCTGCGAATCGCAGAGGAGCTATCTAATGTGGTTCCTGCGAATCGCATGGGAGCCATCTAATGTGGTTCCTGCGAATCGGAGAGGAGATACCTAATGTTGTTTCCTGCGAATCGCAGAGGAGCTGCTATCTAATGGGGTTCCTGTGAATCGCAGAGGAGCTATGTGATGTGGTTCCTGCGAATCGCAGAGGAGCTATCTATTGTGGTTCCTGCGAATCGCAGAGGAGCTATCAAATGTTTTTCCTGCAAATCGCAGAGGAGCTATGTAATGTGGTTCCTGCGAATCGCAGAGGAGTTATCTAATGTGGTTCCTGCGAATAGCAGAGGAGCTATCTAATGTGGTTCCTGTGAATCGCAGAGGAGTTATCTAATGTGGTTCCTGCGAATAGCAGAGGAGCTATCTAATGTGGTTCCTGTGAATCGCAGAGGAGCTATCTAATGTGGTTCCTGCAAATCTCAGAGGAGCTATCTAATGTGGTTCCTGCGAATCGCAGAGGAGCTATCTAATGTGGTTCCTGCGAATCGCAGAGGAGCTATCTAATGTGGTTCCTGCGAATCGTAGGGAAGCCATCTAATGTGGTTCCTGCGAATCGGAGAGGAGATACCTAATGTGGTTCCTGCGAATCGCAGAGGAGCTGCTATCTAATGGGGTTCCTGTGAATCGCAGAGGAGCTATGTGATGTGGTTCCTGCGAATCGCAGAGGAGCTATGTAATGCGGTTCCTGCAAATCGCAGAGGAGCTGCTATCTAATGTGGTTCCTGTGAATCGCAGAGGAGCTATCTAATGTGGTTCCTGCGATTCTCAGAGGAGCTATGTAAGGTGGTTCCTGCAAATCGCAGAGGAGCTGCTATCTAATGTGGTTCCTGTGAATCGCAGAGGAGCTATCTAATGTGGCTCCTGTGAATCGCAGAGGAGCTATCTAATGTGGTTCCTGCGAATCGCAGAGGAGCTATCTAATGTGGTTCCTGCGAATCGCAGAGGAGCTATCTAATGTGGTTCCTGCAAATCTCAGAGGAGCTATCTAATGTGGTTCCTGCGAATCGCAGAGGAGCTGCTATCTAATGTGGTTCCTGCGAATCGCAGAGGAGCTATCTAATGTTGTTCCTGCAAATCGCAGAGGAGCTATGTAATGTGGTTCCAGCGAATCGCAGAGGAGCTTTGTAATGTGGTTCCTGCAAATCGCAGAGGAGTTATCTAGTGTGGTTCCTGCGAATAGCAGAGGAGCTATCTAATGTGGTTCCTGTGAATCGCAGAGGAGCTATCTAATGTGGTTCCTGCGAATCTCAGAGGAGCTATGTAAGGTGGTTCCTGCAAATCGCAGAGGAGCTGCTATCTAATGTGGTTCCTGTGAATCGCAGAGGAGCTATCTAATGTGGCTCCTGTGAATCGCAGAGGGCTATCTAATGTGGTTCCTGCGAATCGCAGAGGAGCTATCTAATGTGGTTCCTGCGAATCGCAGAGGAGCTATCTAATGTGGTTCCTGCAAATCTCAGAGGAGCTATCTAATGTGGTTCCTGCGAATCGCAGAGGAGCTGCTATCTAATGTGGTTCCTGCGAATCGCAGAGGAGCTATCTAATGTTGTTCCTGCAAATCGCAGAGGAGCTATGTAATGTGGTTCCAGCGAATCGCAGAGGAGCTTTGTAATGTGGTTCCTGCAAATCGCAGAGGAGTTATCTAGTGTGGTTCCTGCGAATAGCAGAGGAGCTATCTAATGTGGTTCCTGTGAATCGCAGAGGAGCTATCTAATGTGGTTCCTGCAAATCTCAGAGGAGCTATCTAATGTGGTTCCTGCGAATCGCAGAGGAGCTATCTAATGTGGTTCCTGTGAATCGCAGAGGAGCTATCTAATGTGGTTCCTGCGAATCGCAGGGGAGCCATCTAATGTGGTTCCTGCGAATCGGAGAGGAGATACCTAATGTGGTTCCTGCGAATCGCAGAGGAGCTGCTATCTAATGGGTTTCCTGTGAATCGCAGAGGAGCTATGTGATGTGGTTCCTGCGAATCGCAGAGGAGCTATGTAAGGCGGTTCCTGCAAATCGCAGAAGAGCTGCTATCTAATGTGGTTCCTGTGAATCGCAGAGGAGCTATCTAATGTGGTCCTGCGAATCTCAGAGGAGCTATGTAAGGTGGTTCCTGCAAATCGCAGAGGAGCTGCTATCTAATGTGGTTCCTGTGAATCGCAGAGGAGCTATCTAATGTGGCTCCTGTGAATTGCAGAGGAGCTATCTAATGTGGTTCCTGCGAATCGCAGAGGAGCTATCTAATGTGGTTCCTGCGAATCGCAGAGGAGCTATCTAATGTGGTTCCTGCAAATCTCAAAGGAGCTATCTAATGTGGTTCCTGCGAATCGCAGAGGATTTATCTAATGTGGTTCCTGCGAATAGCAGGGGAGCTATCTAATGTGGTTCCTGCGAATCGCAGAGGAGCTATCTAATGTGGTTTCTGCAAATCTCAGAGGAGCTATCTAATGTGGTTCCTGCGAATCGCAGAGGAGCTATCTAATGTAATTCCTGCGAATCGCAGAGGAGCTATCTAATGTGGTTCCTGCGAATCGCAGAGGAGCCATCTAATGTGGTTCCTGCGAATCGCAGAGGAGCTGCCTAATGAGGTTCCTGCGAATCGCAGAGGAGCTATCTAATGTGGTTCCTTCGAATCGCAGAGGAGCCATCTAATGTGGTTCCTGCGAATCGCAGAGGAGCTGCCTAATGAGGTTCCTGCGAATCGCAGAGGAGCTATCTAATGTGGTTCCTGCGAATCGCAGAGGAGCTGCTATCTAATGTGGTTCCTGCGAATCGCAGAGGAGCTATCTAATGTTGTTCCTGCAAATCGCAGAGGAGCTATGTAATGTAGTTCCTGCGAATCGCAGAGGAGCTTTGTAATGTGGTTCCTGCAAATCGCAGAGGAGTTAGCTAATGTGGTTCCTGCGAATAGCAGAGGAGCTATCTAATGTGGTTCCTGTGAATCGCAGAGGAGCTATCTAATGTGGTTCCTGCAAATCTCAGAGGAGCTATCTAATGTGGTTCCTGCGAATCGCAGAGGAGCTATCTAATGTGGTTCCTGCGAATCGCAGGGGAGCCATCTAATGTGGTTCCTGCGAATCGGAGAGGAGATACCTAATGTGGTTCCTGCGAATCGCAGAGGAGCTGCTATCTAATGGGGTTCCTGTGAATCGCAGAGGAGCTATGTGATGTGGTTCCTGCGAATCGCAGAGGAGCTATGTAAGGCGGTTCCTGCAAATCGCAGAGGAGCTGCTATCTAATGTGGTTCCTGTGAATCGCAGAGGAGCTATCTAATGTAATTCCTGCGAATCGCAGAGGAGCTATCTAATGTGGTTCCTGCGAATCGCAGAGGAGCCATCTAATGTGGTTCCTACGAATCGCAGAGGAGCTGCCTAATGAGGTTCCTGCGAATCGCAGAGGAGCTATCTAATGTGGTTCCTGCGAATCGCAGAGGAGCCTTCTAATGTGGTTCCTGCGAATCGCAGAGGAGCTGCCTAATGAGGTTCTCGCGAATCGCAGAGGAGCTATCTAATGTGGTTCCTGCGAATCGCAGAGGAGCTGCTATCTAATGTGGTTCCTGCGAATCGCAGAGGAGCTATCTAATGTTGTTCCTACAAATCGCATAGGAGCTATGTAATGTGGTTCCTGCGAATCGCAGAGGAGCTTTGTAATGTGGTTCCTGCAAATCGCAGAGGAGTTAGCTAATTTGGTTCCTGCGAATAGCAGAGGAGCTATCTAATGTGGTTCCTGTGAATCGCAGAGGAGCTATCTAATGTGGTTCCTGCAAATCTCAGAGGAGCTATCTAGTGTGGTTCCTGCGAATCGCAGAGGAGCTATCTAATGTGGTTCCTGCGAATCGCGGGGGAGCCATCTAATGTGGTTCCTGCGAATCGGAGAGGAGATACCTAATGTGGTTCCTGCGAATCGCAGAGGAGCTGCTATCTAATGGGTTTCCTGTGAATCGCAGAGGAGCTATGTGATGTGGTTCCTGCTAATCGCAGAGGAGCTATGTAAGGCGGTTCCTGCAAATCGCAGAGGAGCTATGTGATGTGGTTCCTGTGAATCGCAGAGGAGCTATCTAATGTGGTTCCTGCGAATCTCAGAGGAGCTATGTAAGGTGGTTCCTGCAAATCGCAGAGGAGCTGCTATCTAATGTGGTTCCTGTGAATCGCAGAGGAGCTATCTAATGTGGCTCCTGTGAATCGCAGAGGAGCTATCTAATGTGGTTCCTGCGAATCGCAGAGGAGCTATCTAATGTGGTTCCTGCGAATCGCAGAGGAGCTATCTAATGTGGTTCCTGCAAATCTCAGACGAGCTATCTAATGTGGTTCCTGCGAATCGCAGAGGAGCTGCTATCTAATGTGGTTCCTGCGAATCGCAGAGGAGCTATCTAATGTTGTTCCTGCAAATCGCAGAGGAGCTATGTAATGTGGTTCCTGCGAATCGCAGAGGAGCTTTGTAATGTGGTTCCCGCAAATCGCAGAGGAGTTATCTAATGTGGTTCCTGCGAATAGCAAAGGAGCTATCTAATGTGCTTCCTGTGAATCGCAGAGGAGCTATCTAATGTGGTTCCTGCAAATCTCAGAGGAGCTATCTAATGTGGTTCCTGCGAATCGCAGAGGAGCTATCTAATATGGTTCCTGCGAATCGCAGAGGAGCTATCTAATGTGGTTCCTGCGAATCGCAGGGGAGCCATCTAATGTGGTTCCTGCGAATCGGAGAGGAGATACCTAATGTGGTTCCTGCAAATCGCAGAGGAGCTGCTATCTAATGGGGTTCCTGTGAATCGCAGAGGAGCTATGTGATGTGGTTCCTGCGAATCGCAGAGGAGCTATGTAAGGCGGTTCCTGCAAATCGCAGAGGAGCTGCTATCTAATGTGGTTCCTGTGAATCGCAGAGGAGCTATCTAATGTGGTTCCTGCAAATCGCAGAGGAGCTATGTAATGTGGTTCCTGCGAATCGCAGAGGAGCTTTGTAATGTGGTTCCCGCAAATCGCAGAGGAGTTATCTAATGTGGTTCCTGCGAATAGCAAAGGAGCATCCTAATGTGCTTCCTGTGAATCGCAGAGGAGCTATCTAATGTGGTTCCTGCAAATCTCAGAGGAGCTATCTAATGTGGTTCCTGCGAATCGCAGACGAGCTATCTAATATGGTTCCTGCGAATCGCAGAGGAGCTATCTAATGTGGTTCCTGCGAATTGCAGGGGAGCCATCTAATGTGGTTCCTGCGAATCGGAGAGGAGATACCTAATGTGGTTCCTGCAAATCGCAGAGGAGCTGCTATCTAATGGGGTTCCTGTGAATCGCAGAGGAGCTATGTGATGTGGTTCCTGCGAATCGCAGAGGAGCTATGTAAGGCGGTTCCTGCAAATCGCAGAGGAGCTGCTATCTAATGTGGTTCCTGTGAATCGCAGAGGAGCTATCTAATGTGGTTCCTGCGAATCTCAGAGGAGCTATGTAAGGTGGTTCCTGCAAATCGCAGAGGAGCTGCTATCTAATGTGGTTCCTGTGAATCGCAGAGGAGCTATCTAATGTGGCTCCTGTGAATCGCAGAGGAGCTATCTAATGTGGTTCCTGCGAATCGCAGAAGAGCTATCTAATGTGGTTCCTGCGAATCGCAGAGGAGCTATCTAATGTGGTTCCTGCAAATATCAGAGGAGCTATCTAATGTGGTTCCTGCGAATCGCAGAGGATTTATCTAATGTGGTTCCTGCGAATAGCAGGGGAGCTATCTAATGTGGTTCCTGCGAATCGCAGAGGAGCTATCTAAAGTGGTTTCTGCAAATCTCAGAGGAGCTATCTAATGTGGTTCCTGCGAATCGCAGAGGAGCTATCTAATGTAATTCCTGCGAATCGCAGAGGAGCTATCTAATGTGGTTCCTGCGAATCGCAGAGGAGCCATCTAATGTGGTTCCTGCGAAACGCAGAGGAGCTGCCTAATGAGGTTCCTGCGAATCGCAGAGGAGCTATCTAATGTGGTTCCTGCGAATCGGAGAGGAGATATCTAATGTGGTTGCTGCGAATCGCAGAGGAGCTATCTAATGTGTTTCCTGCAAATCTCAGAGGAGCTATCTAATGTTGTTCCTGCGGATCGCAGATGAATTATCTAATGTGGTTCCTGCAAATCTCAGAGGAGCTATCTAATGTCGTCCTGCGAATCGCAGAGGAGCTATCTAATGTGGTTCCTGCGAATCGCAGAGGAGCTATCTAATGTGGTTCCTGCGAATCGCAGAGGAGCTATCTAATGTGGTCGCTGCCAATCGCAGAGGATCTATCTAATGTGGTTCCTGCGAATCGCAGATGAATTATCTAATGTGGTTCCTGCAAATCTCAGAGGAGCTATCTAATGTCGGTCCTGCGAATCACAGAGGAGCTATCTAATGTGGTTCCTGCGAATCGCAGAGGAGCTATCTAATGTGGTTCCTGCGAATCGCAGAGGAGCTATCTAATGTGGTTCCTGCAAATCGGAGAGGAGATATCTAAGGTGGTTGCTGCGAATCTCAGAGGAGCTATGTAATGTGGTTCCTGCAAATCGCAGAGGAGCTGCTATCTAATGTGCTTCCTGTGAATCGCAGAGGAGCTATCTAAGGTGGTTCCTGCGAATCGCAGAGGAGCTATCTAATGTGATTCCTGCGAATCGCAGAGGAGCTATCTAATGTGGTTCCTGCAAATCTCAGAGGAGCTATCTAATGTGTTTCCTGCAAATCTCAGAGAAGCTATCTAATGTTGTTCCTGCGGATCGCAGAGGAGCTATCTAATGTGGTCGCTGCAAATCGCAGAGGATCTATCTAATGTGGTTCCTGCGAATCGCAGATGAATTATCTAATGTGGTTCCTGCAAATCTCAGAGGAGCTATCTAATGTCGGTCCTGCGAATCGCAGAGGATTTATCTAATGTGGTTCCTGCGAATCGCAGATGAATTATCTAATGTGGTTCCTGCAAATCTCAGAGGAGCTATCTAATGTGGTTCCTGCGAATCGCAGAGGATTTATCTAATGTGGTTCCTGCGAATAGCAGGGGAGCTATCTAATGTGGTTCCTGAGAGTCGCAGAGGAGCTATCTAATGTGGTTTCTGCAAATCTCAGAGGAGCTATCTAATGTGGTTCCTGCGAATCGCAGAGGAGCTATCTAATGTAATTCCTGCGAATCGCAGAGGAGCTATCTAATGTGGTTCCTGCGAATCGCAGAGGAGCCATCTAATGTGGTTCCTGCGAATCGCAGAGGAGCTGCCTAATGAGGTTCCTGCGAATCGCAGAGGAGCTATCTAATGTGGTTCCTGCGAATCGGAGAGGAGATATCTAATGTGGTTGCTGCGAATCGCAGAGGAGCTATCTAATGTGTTTCCTGCAAATCTCAGAGGAGCTATTTAATGTTGTTCCTGCGGATCGCAGATGAATTATCTAATGTGGTTCCTGCAAATCTCAGAGGAGCTATCTAATGTCGTCCTGCGAATCGCAGAGGAGCTATCTAATGTGGTTCCTGCGAATCGCAGAAGAGCTATCTAATGTGGTTCCTGCGAATCGCAGAGGAGCTATCTAATGTGGTCGCTGCGAATCGCAGAGGATCTATCTAATGTGGTTCCTGCGAATCGCAGATGAATTATCTAATGTGGTTCCTGCAAATCTCAGAGGAGCTATCTAATGTCGGTCCTGCGAATCGCAGAGGAGCTATCTAATGTGGTTCCTGCGAATCGCAGAGGAGCTATCTAATGTGGTTCCTGCGAATCGCAGAGGAGCTATCTAATGTGGTTCCTGCAAATCGGAGAGGAGATATCTAATGTGGTTGCTGCGAATCTCAGAGGAGCTATGTAATGTGGTTCCTGCAAATCGCAGAGGAGCTGCTATCTAATGTGCTTCCTGTGAATCGCAGAGGAGCTATCTAAGGTGGTTCCTGCGAATCGCAGAGGAGCTATCTAATGTGATTCCTGCGAATCGCAGAGGAGCTATCTAATGTGGTTCCTGCAAATCTCAGAGGAGCTATCTAATGTGTTTCCTGCAAATCTCAGAGAAGCTATCTAATGTTGTTCCTGCGGATCGCAGAGGAGCTATCTAATGTGGTCGCTGCAAATCGCAGAGGATCTATCTAATGTGGTTCCTGCGAATCGCAGATGAATTATCTAATGTGGTTCCTGCAAATCTCAGAGGAGCTATCTAATGTCGGTCCTGCGAATCGCAGAGGAGCTATCTAATGTGGTTCCTGCGAATCGCAGAGGAGCTATCTAATGTGGTTCCTGCAAATCGCAGAGGAGCTACCTAATGTGGTTCCTGCAAATCGGAGAGGAGATCTGCGAATCGCAGAGGAGCTATCTAATGTGGTTGCTGCGAATCTCAGAGGAGCTATGTAATGTGGTTCCTGCAAATCGCAGAGGAGCTGCTATCTAATGTGCTTCCTGTGAATCGCAGAGGAGCTATCTAAGGTGGTTCCTGCGAATCGCAGAGGAGCTATCTAATGTGATTCCTGCGAATCGCAGAGGAGCTATCTAATGTGGTTCCTGCAAATCTCAGAGGAGCTATCTAATGTGTTTCCTGCAAATCTCAGAGAAGCTATCTAATGTTGTTCCTGCGGATCGCAGAGGAGCTATCTAATGTGGTCGCTGCAAATCGCAGAGGATCTATCTAATGTGGTTCCTGCGAATCGCAGATGAATTATCTAATGTGGTTCCTGCAAATCTCAGAGGAGCTATCTAATGTCGGTCCTGCGAATCGCAGAGGAGCTATCTAATGTGGTTCCTGCGAATCGCAGAGGAGCTATCTAATGTGGTTCCTGCAAATCGGAGAGGAGATATCTAATGTGGTTGCTGCGAATCTCAGAGGAGCTATGTAATGTGGTTCCTGCAAATCGCAGAGGAGCTGCTATCTAATGTGCTTCCTGTGAATCGCAGAGGAGCTATCTAAGGTGGTTCCTGCGAATCGCAGAGGAGCTATCTAATGTGATTCCTGCGAATCGCAGAGGAGCTATCTAATGTGGTTCCTGCAAATCTCAGAGGAGCTATCTAATGTGTTTCCTGCAAATCTCAGAGAAGCTATCTAATGTTGTTCCTGCGGATCGCAGAGGAACTATCTAATGTGGTCGCTGCAAATCGCAGAGGATCTATCTAATGTGGTTCCTGCGAATCGCAGAGGAATTATCTAATGTGGTTCCTGCAAATCTCAGAGGAACTATCTAACGTCGGTCCTGCGAATCGCAGAGGAGCTATCTAATGTGGTTCCTGCGAATCGCAGAGGAGCTATCTAATGTGGTTCCTGCGAATCGCAGAGGAGCTATCTAATGTGGTTCCTGCAAATCAGAGAGGAGATATCTAATGTGGTTGCTGCGAATCTCAGAGGAGCTATGTAATGTGGTTCCTGCAAATCGCAGAGGAGCTGCTATCTAATGTGCTTCCTGTGAATCGCAGAGGAGCTATCTATGGTGGTTCCTGCGAATCGCAGAGGAGCTATCTAATGTGGTTCCTGCGAATCTCAGAGGAGCTATCTAATGTGGTTCCTGCAAATCTCAGAGGAGCTATCTAATGTGGTCGCTGCGAATCGCAGAGGATCTATCTAATGTGGTTCCTGTGAATCGCAGAAGAATTATCTAATGTGGTCCTGCAAATCTCAGAGGAGCTATCTAATGTCGGTCCTGCAAATCGCACAGGAGCTATCTAATGTGGTTCCTGTGAATCGCAGAGGAGCTATCTAATGTGGTTCCTGCGAATAGCAGAGGAGCTATCTAATGTGGTTCCTGCAAATCGGAGAGGAGATATCTAATGTGGTTGCTGCGAATCTCAGAGGAGCTATGTAATGTGGTTCCTGCAAATCGCAGAGGAGCTTCTATCTAATGTGCTTCCTGTGAATCGCAGAGGAGCTATCTAATGTGGTTCCTGCAAATCTCAGAGGAGCTGCTATCTAATGTGGTTCCTGTGAATCGCAGAGGAGCTATCTAATGTGGTTCCTGCTGATCGCAGAGGAACTATCTAATGTGGTTCCTGCAAATCTCAGAGGAGCTATCTAATGTGGTTCCTGCGAATCGCAGAGGAGCTATCTAATGTGGTTCCTGCGAATCGCAGAGGAGCTATCTAATGTGGTTCCTGCGAATCGCAGAGGAGCTGCTATCTAATGTGGTTCCTGTGAATCGCAGAGGAGCTCTCTAATGTGGTTCCTGCGAATCGGAGAGGAGATATTTAGTGTTGGTTGCTGCGAATCGCAGAGGAGCTATCCAATGTGGTTCCTGCAAATCTCAGAGGAGCTATCTAATGTGGTTCCGGCGAATCGCAGAGGAGCTATCGAATGTGGTTGCTGCGAATCGCAGAGAATCTATCTAATGTGGTTCCTGCGAATCGCAGAGGAGCTATCTAATGTGGTTCATGCAAATCTCAGAGGAGCTATCTAATGACGTTCCTGCGAATCGCAGAGGAGCTATCTAATGTGGTTCCTGCGAATCGCAGAGGAGCTATCTAATGTGGTTCCAGCGAATCGCAGAGGAGCTATCTAATGTGGTTCCTGCGAATCGCAGAGGAGCTGCCTAATGTGGTTCTTGCGAATCGCAGAGGAGCTATCTAATGTGGTTCTTGCGAATCGGAGAGGAGATATCTAATGTGGTTGCTGCGAGTCGCAGAGGAGCTATCTAATGTGGTTCCTGCAAATCTCAGAGGAGCTATCTAGTGTGGTTCCTGCGAATCGCAGAGGAGCTATCTAATGTGGTTCCTGCGAATCGGAGAGGAGATATCTAATGTGGTTGCTGCAAATCGCAGAGGAGCTATGTAATGTGGTTCCTGCAAATCGCAGAGGAGCTGCTATCTAATGTGCTTCCTGTGAATCGCAGAGGATTTATCTAATGTGGTCGCTGCGAATCGCAGAGGATCTATCTAATGTGGTTCCTGTGAATCGCAGAAGAATTATCTAATGTGGTCCTGCAAATCTCAGAGGAGCTATCTAATGTCGGTCCTGCGAATCGCACAGGAGCTATCTAATGTGGTTCCTGTGAATCGCAGAGGAGCTATCTAATGTGGTTCCTGCGAATCGCAGAGGATTTATCTAATGTGGTCGCTGCGAATCGCAGAGGATCTATCTAATGTGGTTCCTGTGAATCGCAGAAGAATTATCTAATGTGGTCCTGCAAATCTCAGAGGAGCTATCTAATGTCGGTCCTGCGAATCGCACAGGAGCTATCTAATGTGGTTCCTGTGAATCTCAGAGGAGCTATCTAGTGTGGTTCCTGCGAATCGCAGAGGAGCTATCTAATGTGGTTCCTGCGAATCGGAGAGGAGATATCTAATGTGGTTGCTGCAAATCGCAGAGGAGCTATGTAATGTGGTTCCTGCAAATCGCAGAGGAGCTGCTATCTAATGTGCTTCCTGTGAATCGCAGAGGATTTATCTAATGTGGTCGCTGCGAATCGCAGAGGATCTATCTAATGTGGTTCCTGTGAATCGCAGAAGAATTATCTAATGTGGTCCTGCAAATCTCAGAGGAGCTATCTATTGTCGGTCCTGCGAATCGCACAGGAGCTATCTAATGTGGTTCCTGTGAATCGCAGAGGAGCTATCTAATGTGGTTCCTGCGAATAGCAGAGGAGCTATCTAATGTGGTTCCTGCAAATCGGAGAGGAGATATCTAATGTGGTTGCTGCGAATCTCAGAGGAGCTATGTAATGTGGTTCCTGCAAATCGCAGAGGAGCTGCTATCTAATGTGCTTCCTGTGAATCGCAGAGGAGCTATCTAAGATGGTTCCTGTGAACCGCAGAGGAGCTATCTAATGTGGTTCCTGCGAATCGCAGAGGAACTATCTAATGTGGTTCCTGCAAATCTCAGAGGAGCTATCTAATGTGGTTCCTGCGAATCGCAGAGGAGCTATCTAATGTGGTTCCTGCGAATCGCAGAGGAGCTATCTAATGTGGTTCCTGCGAATCGCAGAGGAGCTGCTATCTAATGTGGTTCCTGTGAATCGCAGAGGAGCTATCTAATGTGGTTCCTGCGAATCGGAGAGGAGATATTTAGTGTTGGTTGCTGCGAATCGCAGAGGAGCTATCCAATGTGGTTCCTGCAAATCTCAGAGGAGCTATCTAATGTGGTTCCGGCGAATCGCAGAGGAGCTATCGAATGTGGTTGCTGCGAATCGCAGAGAATCTACCTAATGTGGTTCCTGCGAATCGCAGAGGAGCTATCTAATGTGGTTCATGCAAATCTCAGAGGAGCTATCTAATGTCGTTCCTGCGAATCGCAGAGGAGCTATCTAATGTGGTTCCTGCGAATCGCAGAGGAGCTATCTAATGTGGTTCCAGCGAATCGCAGAGGAGCTATCTAATGTGGTTCCTGCGAATCGCAGAGGAGCTGCCTAATGTGGTTCCTGCGAATCGCAGAGGAGCTATCTAATGTGGTTCTTGCGAATCGGAGAGGAGATATCTAATGTGGTTGCTGCGAGTCGCAGAGGAGCTATCTAATGTGGTTCCTGCAAATCTCAGAGGAGCTATCTAGTGTGGTTCCTGCGAATCGCAGAGGAGCTATCTAATGTGGTTCCTGCGAATCGGAGAGGAGATATCTAATGTGGTTGCTGCAAATCGCAGAGGAGCTATGTAATGTGGTTCCTGCAAATCGCAGAGGAGCTGCTATCTAATGTGCTTCCTGTGAATCGCAGAGGATTTATCTAATGTGGTTCCTGCGAATCGCGGAGGAGCTATCTAATGTGGTTCCTGCGAATCGCAGAGGAGCTATCTAATGTGGTTCCTGCAAATCTCAGAGGAGCTATCTAATGTGGTTCCTGCGAATCGCAGAGGAGCAATCTAATGTGGTTCCTGCGAATCGCAGAGGAGCTACCTAATGTGATTCCTGCGAACCGCAGCGGAGCTATCTAATGTGGTTCCTGCGAATCGGAGAGGAGGTATATAATGTGGTTGCTGCGAATCGCAGAGGAGCTATCTAATGTGGTTCCTGTAAATCTCAGAGGAGCTATCGAAAGTGGTTGCTGCGAATCGCAGAGGATCTATCTAATGTAGTTCCTGCGAATCGCAGATGAGCCATCTAATGTGACTCCTGCAAATCTCAGAGGAGCTATCTAATGTCGTTCCTGCGAATCGCAGAGGAGCTATCTAACGTGGTTCCAGCGAATCGCAGAGGAGCTATCTAATGCGGTTCCTGCGAATCGCAGAGGAGCTATCTAACGTGGTTCCAGCGAATCGCAGAGGAGCTATCGAATGTGGTTCCTGCGAATCGGAGAGGAGATATCTAATGTGGTTGCTGCGAATCGCAGAGGAGCTATGTAATGTGGTTCCTGCAAATCGCAGAGGAGCTGCTATCTAATGTGGTTCCTGTGAATCGCAGAGGAGCTATCTAATGTGGTTCCTGCGAATCGCAGAGGTGCTATCTAATGTGGTTCCTGCGAATCGCAGAGGAGCTATCAATTGTGGTTCCTGCAAATCTCAGAGGAGCTATCTAATGCGGTTCCTGCGAATCGCAGAGGATCTATCTAATGTGGTTCCTCCGAATCGCAGAGGAGCTATCTAATGTGATTCCTGCGAATCGCAGAGGAGCTGCTATCTAATGTGGTTCCTGCGAATCGCAGAGGAGCTATCTAACGTGGTTCCAGCGAATCGCAGAGGAGCTATCGAATGTGGTTCCTGCGAATCGGAGAGGAGATATCTAATGTGGTTGCTGCGAATCGCAGAGGAGCTATGTAATGTGGTTCCTGCAAATCGCAGAGGAGCTGCTACCTAATGTGGTTCCTGTGAATCGCAGAGGAGCTATCTAATGTGGTTCCTGCGAATCGCAGAGGTGCTATCTAATGTGGTTCCCTGCGAATCGCAGAGGAGCTATCAATTGTGGTTCCTGCAAATCTCAGAGGAGCTATCTAATGTGGTTCCTGCGAATCGCAGAGGAGCTATCTAATGTGGTTCCTGCGAATCGCAGAGGATCTATCTAATGTAGTTCCTGCGAGTCGCAGAGGAGCCATCTATTGTGACTCCTGCAAATCTCAGAGGAGCTATCTAATGTCGTTCCTGCGAATCGCAGAGGAGCTATCTAACGTGGTTCCAGCGAATCGCAGAGGAGCTATCTAATGCGGTTCCTGCGAATCGCAGAGGAGCTATCTAATGTGGTTCCTCCGAATCGCAGAGGAGCTATCTAATGTGGTTCCTGCGAATCGCAGAGGAGCTGCTATCTAATGTGGTTCCTGTGAATCGGAGAGGAGCTATCTAATGTGGTTCATGCGAATCGCAGAGGAGCTATCTAATGTTGTTCCTGCAAATCGCAGAGGAGCTATGTAATGTGGTTCCTGCGAATCGCAGAGGAGCTTTGTAAGGTGGTTCCTGCGAATCGCAGAAGAGCTATCTAATGTGGTTCCTGCGAACCGCAGAGGAGCTAAGTAATGTGGTTTCTGCGAATCGCAGAGGAGCTATCTAATGTGGTTCCTGCGAATCGCAGAGGAGCTGCTGTCTAATGTGGTTCCTGCAAATCTCAGAGGAGCTGTCTATTGTGGTTCCTGCGAACCGCAGAAGAACTATCTAATGTGATTCCTGCAAATCGCAGAGGAGCTGCTATCTAATGTGGTTCCTGCGAATCGCAGAGGAGCTATTTAATGTGGTTCCTGCGAATCGCAGAGGAGCTTTGTAATGTGGGTCCTGCGAATCGCAGAGGAGCTATCTAATGTGGTTCCTGCGAACTGCAGAGGAGCTATCTAATGTAGTTCCTGCGAATCGCAGAGGAGCTATTTCCACTGACCAGACCAAAAGAAAAGCATGCTCGAATGTGTTCGTCTTAAGCGTGCTTAATTTCAACTTACTCAACCCTATCTTGCAGTGTTCAGAGCGATTACAACGACTTAAGAATGTGATCAATTTTCTTCGACTTAATCCAGCTTTGTTTCGACCGACATGATGCAAAGAGGCAATTTTTGACCATCAGTTTTTCTGTGTTTCGGTTCTTGGGTTTTTGCCTTTTTCTTCAGCTGGACAATGTTTCAAATTTGTAACCGACAAAATGTTTCGAGTTTTTTTTTTACTTTGTTTCGACGTTATGTTCGACAAATTTTCCAATTTTGTCTTTGACTTTGTGCTGGACTACGTTTTGAATTTGTTTGGAATTTTATGGATAACAATTGATAATATTGGATTTTCATTGTCAGTCAGCGTGAAATTCAAAAATAATCAATTATAGTCGATTAAAATCGATTATAATTTAATTTTTATGAAATCATTAAAATCAATTTTTATTGATTATCATCAATTACAATGAATTATAATCAATTTTTGTTGGAAACTTCTCTGAAAGAATTAAACACACTGCAATATAATTCAGACTTAATTTTTGATTATTGCTTAATACACGTTACATCAGTTAAAAGGTGACTCTAAAAAATTGGTTTCTCATTTTTTGTTGATCTATTCTCAATTTCCTTGATCCAATTTGTACTTGACGTCCCAAAATCAAATATGTTTGTCATAGCCTAATTATTCCGTATACCAAGTTTTATAACAATTCGACAACGTGAACAGATAAACTACTCAGATGGGAAAAGGAAAAGAACTTGCAGGTGGGGGAAAGGAAAAAGAGCCGCGGTCCCTCTTGAATATGGCACCCCCCACGTTCGACTAGGCTTTGAGTTTGAGTACAGCAGAAGTTGTTGAAAGTTTTGCAAATTATATAGAGATTATAATCCATAAAGGAAATTATAATCCATATTGTGTTTTAATGGATTGTGTTTCTAAGAAGTGATTGATTATAATGACACTATAAACGATTCCGTGCCTAAATTTGCAACAAAAACGGATTATTAAGACAACATTTTTTCACAATAATCAATTTTATCCATCCCGGGTCGCGATCCCGCTCAAAAACCCCTAAATATTTAACAGCTGAAGATTCAAGGAAAATTAACAGCGAATTGTGCGACCAAAGGAAAGTTAACCGCGACCGGCGTGACCGAAAGAAAGCTAGTCGCGGCGGTCGAAACATTAGTCGCGACGGTTGAAAGTTAGTCGCGACGGTTGAAATTGGTCGCGACGGTCAAAAAATTAGTCGCGGCTGTCAAAAAATTAGTCGTGGCTGTCAAAAAATTAGTCGCGGCGGTCGAAAAATTAGTCGCAGTTGTCGAAAACTTAGTCGCGGCGGTCAAAAAATTAGTCGCGGCGGTCGAAAAATTAGTCGCGGTTGTTGAAAAATTGCTCAAACCGCTCAAATTTTGCTTCAAATTAGGCGAAAAATCTCGACTCGGGATGGAAATCCGGTGCGAGAACATCCGTATGTTCACCGATGAATTTGGTCAAAACCTACGTCGATCTTCTCATCCCAGGAAGAAAAATGTTGTCCGTGAGCTGATGTGATAGTATATTTGGACTTATTTGAAGAGAGAGGAGAGACTAACTTGTCGCATATGTCCTCTCCCCTCTGCAGCACCGCCCCCAACATGAGGAAGAAGCAGTTGGACAGCGTGAACTGGTACTCCCCTCCCCCTCCTGCTACCCCCACTGCATGCTCAGCCTCCTCTATCTCACTGGGGGGCATCCAGGCCACCAGACTGATTCTGGACACTATGAACAGGACCACACTCACTGACAGGTACGAGAAGACGATGCACATCCAGATCTCTGTCTGCAGTGGACGAAGGAAAGAGAAACTGCCTGCAGCACACACCACACATGCTTTAACATTAGCACACGCAAGCACACACACATACATATATACATCTAATTTTTTCCTATTTTCTAATGATTTCTTTGTCTGTTTCGAGCTTGAAAAATGACCTTTTTTGTAACAAAAATGTCTAGGAAATTGACACGGCACGCCCGTGTCTACTGTCATAATATCTAAATTAGTTCATGTTCCATTTCAGTTGTGCTACTTAATTCATTTATGTCTGGCGCTAACTGGTATTTAACCTTCGGAGTTTGTCTGTCACCTTCGGATGACCGCCAATTTATTGTCTCCGACTAACTTTCTAACATACGGTTACTTATCTCACTGGATCAATTTAAACTATCGAAACCGTATTTTCACATGGCGCAGACAGCAGGCCAAAGTGGGGGGAAAACCCACTGGGAATTACATCCTTTTGGCCCTCGACGTTCGCAGAGCCACCAATGCTATGGGAGTTTTGGTTTAATCGTTTTCAATGGGGGATGGTGGCAAAACATGGCCTAAATCCGAAGAATTTTTATTATGCCAGTACGTTAACCGCAGCGCAGGTTGCAGCATTACCGGAGGAGGTAGACGGAAAGAATCGCCTGGCGTCGGAGCAAATACTTATCTCGAACTTGTATTTGTGTCTGGGGGAGAAAGGACAAGATAAGTTACATAAGAGGAAACCACATCTGGATTTATCTACAACCAGGTACTCTCGAGTATTAGATACCATCGAAACGGAAATCAAAAAGGAACGGAACGAAACGTACGAAACATTCCAATTATTGGCACGGAAGCAACATATAGGAGAATCCTTGGAGCAGTTCCATTCAGTGTTAAGCGGGCTGGCCGCCCGATGTAATTTTGGAACGTTGGAGACCAGATTTTTGCGGGATGTGTTCATTGTAAACATGAAAAATAGGGAGGCCCAAAATGAGTTGTGCCGCTCGACGAAGACAACAGAGGAGGTGTACCGTATTGCACTGTCATATGAACGTGGATACAAATATGCTAAGTCATACGGATCGGCAACCGGGGGAGCAACAACTAGTGGCACCACCGGTGGAACTGGAGCGTTTCAGATTAAAACGGAACCGGTGAGAACAATCCGGGGAGGATACAGAAAAAATAGACAGCGTGGCCGTGGATCGTTCAGAGGACGAGCGGAGATGAGAGGGGCGGTTCTAAAAGATGCTATAATTGTGATCAACCCAATTTTACGCCGTAACACCTTACTCAATGTCCAGCCAAAAATGCTACGTGTAATTTCTGCCGAAAAACGGGACATTACGAGAGAACTTGTCGGGGGAAGCGGAACAATCGGGGAAGACCGGCAGTGGGACTAATCCAAAATCAGGAGGACATGGAAGCTAGTGAAATAGGCGACGCGGAGGATACTTATCCACAACATGAAAATTCCGTAGGCTGGGTTAACACACCGGCAAAGAAGCAACGATCATGGGATTCGGATAGCTCAGGAGACTATGTTGTAATGGCTATCAAATCTCGGAACGAGACGGAATTGAAGGTGACCGGCGCTCGACTACCAATCAAAGTAAATGGGAAGCAAACGAATGTCTGGATAGATAGTGGATCACCAACTTGAATATTCACCATTGGAGAATTGAAACGGACATTGGGCACCGCAGGCGTGAACATAAAGGCACCAGCACCGGAGGACGATGAGTTCAGGGATTACGGAAACAATCCCTTACGACTACTAGGAACGATGGACGTCTCGTTGGAAACAAACGGATGGTTGACAAACGCGAATATCAGAGTGATTGGAGGAAGCAGACCATCGATCATTGGAAGAGACCTAATGCCAAATCTTGGATTGCAGATAGTGCAGAAGGTACCGAAGGAGAACGTGATGTCGGTGCAGGGAGAACAAGCGGGGCCCGAAGCAACAGAGGAGGAAGACTCGTTAGACCCCTGGCAGACTTATTTCAGTAAGCAATTTAACAACCTTTTTAACAGAGTCGGGAAAATTAAGAATTATAAGGTACACGCGGATTTTTTTCGAAACGTTAACGCCGATGCAACAAAAAGGACGCAGAGTGCCCATCACATTGCAGGATAAGGTCGATAAAGAAATTAATAAACTTTTACGACAAGGACACATCGAAAAACTGAACGAATGTTCGGACAAGTATTTTGTTTCTACGATTGTAATAACGGTGAAAAAGGACGAATCAGTAAAATTAGAGTTAGAATCCCGGGAGTTGAACAAGCAAGTCCACAAGAATAAATACCAAATGCCGAATATTGAAGAGCTCATGGATACGGTAGGACAAACGATAAGCGACCGGAAACCAGGAGATGTATATTTCTCTACCATGGATCTTACGTATGCGTACGGTCAATTACCACTTAGCCCGGAAACGAGCGTTCAATGCAATTTTTCGCTGGTGGGAGGACAATCAACGGGCACGTATCGCTTTCAAACGGGGTTCTACGGCCTTACAACAATGCCAGCGGAATTTCAAAGAGTGATGGATACGATCCTTTCGGAGTTTCCGCAGGCGCAGGCTTTTATTGATGACATTTTAGTGGTCACCAAAGGCACGGAGATTGAGCATATCTCGGTGGTCGAAAGAATCTTGCGGAAGTTAGATCGCCAGAATATGTCGCTTAAACTTACTAAATGCCAATTTGCGCTGAAAGAATGTGAATGGTTGGGGCATAAAATAACCTGTACCGGAATAACACCACTAATCCGAAAAACGGAACCGATCGAATGGCTAAAGGCACCAAAAACGGTGTCGCAGCTAAAATCCTCTACGGGTTTTATCCACAGCCTGCACAAATACCTTCCAGCCTTCGCGGAATCATCAGCCTCATTACGCCCTCTTTTAAGTAGGAAAAACGAAAATATTTGGAACAGTGAATGTCAAATGTCGTTCGAAAATCTAAAAAAAACAGGTGGCTAATATAGTAGAACTTCGGCATTTCGATATACATCGTGACACAACAATCGTATGCGACGCGAGTCATAACGGGCTCGGAGCGGTTCTTGAGCAACTAAATTCCGACGGCTGGAGGCCGATATCTTTCGCATCCCAGTACTTAAACGAGGCAGAAAAGAAATACTCAACGAATGAATTAGAAATGCTTGCAGTTGTGTGGGGGGGGCGGATTATTTCCAAAACTATGTGTTGGAGAGAAAATTTTTAATCGTTACAGACCATAAAGCACTTGTATCATTGCTAAATGGGAACAACAAAAAGAACAAAACAATGTTCAGCAGATTAACCAGATGGTTAGATCGTCTAATACCGTTCGATTTTCAAGTAGAGCACAAAACCGGAGCAAAAACTGGACTCGCCGATTACCTATCGAGGCATCCCAGCTTGGATGCTCAACCGGTTAGCACCTATGATAGTATGTTTACAGTGGCGAAAATTAGTATAATTAGATCCGCCCTCGGATTTGAAAAGGAAGCTTTATCCAAAAATAGACTCGAGTCTCCACCGGTTATTAATAATAAACGCGTTTGTAATATATCGAATAGAAAACAACCGGTGGAGGGCGAACGATCATGCGGTGAAAATTGGACCAATCACAGAGCGACGAATTGCATTTCCGGCAGGTCAATTAAATCTAGTGGAAATTTAGTTGGGACTTTTATTGAAGCTAACTTTGGTTACTTAAGTTCTTTAAATACAATCATTCAAAATTCTAAAAATAATTCAATTATGGACAGAAAAATAGGAAACTATTGGAACGACACCCCAGCATTAGTAGAAGCGATGAAATAGAGGAGATTGATCAGGATATGCAGGCGATTACAACAGAAGTCCGGAGCACTAAAACAAACACCATCATTTCCATTCCGTCGGTTTACCCTGGCGAAAATTATCCACCGGTTAATCCAGAAAATAGAGTTATGTCCGTAATTCCTAGAAATTGCAAAGTTGTAAGCAAACAAACCGCCCTTCCCGAATTGTTTAATCTTCGATTTATAGAATCACCATATAGTTCCGATCCACAATTACAAGCTATTATCGAACTGATTAAAAGTAAATACCCTCAGTTACACTCAAAAAATGCAGCGATGAGTTAGTAATATGCACAGTATACTCAGGACTTTCATGTAGGAGACGGATGCCTATGGATGGACGAGAGGCTAGTGATCCCTAACAGCCTGCAAGCGGCGGTGAACAATCGGTTGCATTACTATCACCACGGGAAATCGAGTATGTACGACGCGGCCAAAGACATCTGGTACCCGTACATGTTCCGTAGCTTAGCGACTATCGCCGGAAATTGCCAGGAATGCACATTAGCTGGTAAGAACTTGAAAAGTATGTGTTCGAAAAATGATATAGGGAAAATACCTGAGCCGAAAGAACCGAATGAGTCGGTCCAACTGGATTTTTGGGGGCCCATTAACTACTTGAAGGAGTCTAAAAAGTATGTTTTGGTGGCGGTGGATCGGTTTTCTCGTTGGCCATCGGCTATGGTCTGTAATTCGAACCGGTCGGATACATTATTGCCCACGGAGTTCCGCGTCAAATTCGAGTTGACCAAGGAACAAACTTTATGTCCAAGGAGGTTCGGGCCTTCTGTCAGAAACAAGGAATTGAGATTCTCATCTCGCCGGTTAACGATCACAGGGCAACAGGATGTGTCAAACGCACGATTGCAACATCAAGAGTTCAGTCCTTACGTATGCGCGGGAGGATAAACCGTAACCCCTGGATCGGATGGTTGAAAGAGCCCTCGGGGCTTTAAGATTCGCTAAAAACGTCACTCTCAACATAACACCGTTCGAAGCGCACCACAGTCGGGAAGCTAACACGGTTCTCAGAAACTTGACTAAAAAGCCTTCATTATGGAATCTAAATTGGGAAAATGTAATACGATCAAAATCTGCCTGTTTAGATGAACGAGACCCAAACGCCCAAGCAATACTAGAGCCCATGGATACAAACTGGGGAGCCCGATTTGACACAGAGTATGATCAGAAAAACAGGCGACATCCATTGAAACTGGCCGAGGACCAAGCTGCTAACCAGGATGATGAACCGGGAATTGTACGAGCATCAAATGATCCAGTCGAAATACCACGGGCAGTCGTAATGCAGAAGACCGGGGACCGGAATATGAATAGTTATAGACCATTAAAATCCAATGTAGTTGATCAAACTGAACATACTATTAAAATGAGTAACGGTGCGGTGCTTAGGAAATCAGGAGTAGCACTCAGGAAAGCAAAACTTCCGAAAAAACGGGCGCCAGGACAAATCACTGCACCACCAACGCCGTGGGACCTGAAACGGAAGCTACTAACGAGTAGCAATCAACCAGGCAGTTCGAAAGGCACCAAGGGAACTTTTCACAGCACCATGGGGAAGAGATCACGATTCCAAAATTTGGAATTCGCAGAAGACTCAGAATCAGAGTCGGAGGACCATTTACCGTTAAGCACAACTAAACTAGTTGGTAAACAGACAAGTGGGGGAGCAAACGGTGGAGAAGATGGACAGGGAACATCTAGTGGGGGACGGGATCAAGTTCAACCCAAAACCATCACAATTCGTCCCAGCAATTATGAGACGGCAACGGAGTACACGTTGGCACGTGAAACAGAAATCGAGAATGACCGGGGGAGAGAAATTACCGAAGGAATCGAACCACAAGAGACGGAGCGCGAAGCAGAACAAATGCCAGTAACCGGGGGGGGGGGGTGCGGGGTCGGAAACAACGACTTGTTTCCTATTCAAGCCAAGATTCGGCTAGTTCATTCGACCAAACTAGTTCAAGACGGTCGGACAGGAAACGAACAGCAGTGACTAAGATGGGGCAGTCATGATTGACAACATTAGAAAGACGGACAAGGCGGGAGCAGTTGAAGAAAAAGAGTAAAAAGAATATGAGTAACAAACTTAAAAAACTTTCTGAAATGTGGAGGTCCAGGGAGATTGACAAGTAGTTGATTGACAAAACTCTAGTTGAAACTTATTATTATTCCTATTGATTTATTGATAACAGCATTACATTGGATAACTTAATTAGAGTCATGAATTTTACAAGGAGGGAAATGTCATAGTATCTAAATTAGTTCATGTTCCATTTCTAGTTGTGCTACTTAATTCATTTATCTGTCTGGCGCTAACTGGTATTTAACCTTCGGAGTTTGTCTGTCACCTTCGGATGACCGCCAATTTATTGTCTCCGACTAACTTTCTAACATACGGTTACTTATCTCACTGGATCAATTTAAACTATCGAAACCGTATTTTCACACTACTCAAAAATTCTTTTGAAATCTTTGAAATAAATGAAATATGTCGCAGTTTATTTTAATAATTTTTCTGACCAGTGCCAGATCGTAACCCTCTGTGTTTACAAGTGTTATATATCACTCTATATACAGGACAGGATCTGGATCTGGGAAGTAACTGCTAACTTGCAAAAAGACGCTTCCGATCAGAACTTCAATTTCTATAACAATTCGAGTGAGCACAAATTTACAAATCAAAAAATATCGGATCCTAAACCAAAACATGCAGAAGATTTCGCATGTTTACAAAAAACATTGATTTAAATTCGTGCTATGGCGAAATTAAGCTAATATTTTGTTCATTTGTTCTGCGCATATGTTTCGAATTCAAATTTTGTTTAACAGTTTTTTTGATAAATGATTTCAACCGGCAGCCTTGAAACTACGTAAGTGTTATATTATAATTTTGTAACAATTATGTAACAGTTGCGAAAATTATGCAAATGCGTTCATTTGATGAAACTTTTCAGCTGGCTTATAGACTGACTCACCACACTTTCGGTTGGTTTTTACTTCGGCTGGTTTGTTTACTCTCGATTGGTGTTATGACGGGACGCTAGAGTGGGACTAAGGACTGAAAAGCTTTAAGACAGAGCATTGAATGCCGACAACAAAACAAAATGGCAATTATTAGTTGGTTTAAGAAACTAAGTAAAATTTATTTTCAACTGATTGGTATTCGGAAAACGTAGACTAGGTTAGCTGTCTGATCGCAACAAATTTTTAGTCCATATTTCATTTAATTTCAGCCGATTGTTCTTTTGTTGCTATTTATATTTTCAAAATTAACTTCAAATTCGGAAAATGTAGTTTTTTTGGACGTTAAATTGAATCTTGCCGGTCGGATTAGTTTTCAGTTTCATATCAAAGTCTTGTTGGCAAGTTCAACTGTGTTCAAATTGAAATTGCATTTAACAGCGTGCATGTTATTTCGTTTTGTTCGCAAGATTTTTTACAATTAAAGCTTTGATGTTTACCACCTCTATCTATGGTTCCGAATCAGTTGAAAAAAACTTCACTTTGATTCTAAGAAATAATATTAAATGAGGTTAAGTTGTAGTAGGTTTATCCAAATCTGGGCTGAAAGAGATGGGGTTAGGAATTAGGGGGTTAAAAGACAAGGGGTATTAAGATTGGGAATCCTTCATTGTCAGCTAACAGCTCAAACCTAATTTAACATAGTTTTAAAAAGTTTTTTTGTCATAGTTAAATTTTAAGCCCTTCTCCGCCTACTTGTAGTTGCCGTGCTTCGTTTCATCATGATGCTGACCCCCACGTCCATGTAGGGCTTCGTGAAGTCGACCACTCTCTGTCGCTCGGACGTAATGGTAAGAGGGGCCAGGGCTATGTCAGCCGTCTAGACATAGAAATGGTGCATTACATGTAAGTTAAATTTGGACAGTGAACTTGGTCAGTGCTTGTCGCCATAGGATGAGGGTACAATTTTATGCTCAGAAAACAAACGAGCGTAGTTGCAATTTTTTGGCCATGAAGCGATATGACATTTACCCCGTCTATGAGTTCTCCCACCATTCCATTCCAGGACCCATTGGCCATGGATGCCCCGTACTTCCCATCTCGCACCAAATGTATCTTGTAGGACATGTTAGTCTGGGCTGCTATCTCTCTCAGCAGGTCCACGCAAAAGCCCTCGAATGCCTCGATTCCCTCATCCGGCGAGTGGCCTTCTTTCAGCATGGTGAACGGGGGAGCCTGAGCAATTAAATACAAACTATGTTAAAACTTACTCATTTCCCATCATATTTGACAAATTACTAACAATTTTGACTTTAGAGCGCACTTGGACAACCTATGTTTTATCTGTTTGCCAGAAATTTTTCCGAGTAAAATACTTATGCTTTAATTTTTTTCATGTTTGAAAAGCGTATTTTTGCTTTAACAAATGAAACATGCAATATAAAGCTGAGCCAAGCGAGATGCTCAGAGAGCAAGTAGGATTAGCTTGGATGAACTTGATTGACTTCTACTGTTCTGCTGACCTCGATGGTGACGACCTCGACCGGCTTCTCCTTGAAAACGTCACTCTGGTCCTCGACGTCTGATGTCTCTTTGCCGCCCTCTGGGAAAATGTGGAGACCGTGTGAGTCATTCCAGTATCCAATCACAGTCTTCACAGACACCCGCTTCAGACTCACAATGTCTATTTTGTAGTTGCGTCTCTCTCCCCTGTCGTCAAACTG
>NC_087066.1:66578198-66831000 GCF_963678635.1 Symsagittifera roscoffensis
CTAAATTCAAAGGCGAGCACATGTCAATGCTCGACCAAAAAAGAATAGTGTAGAAAGGGGTTTGGGTCGAGCACAAAATCGAAACATACCTCGAGCACGGTCGAAACATACCCCGAGCCTCAAGAAGTCAACTAAGGTGGACTTTTCAACTGACAAGAGAAGCGACTTGCCTAGATCTCTCAAAGAACAAAATTATAAGCAAAATCAGGTGTAAAAAGCATTAATTGTCATTGTTTCTTCTTTTATTTTTAGCACCAAAAGTATGACTTTTAACTTCAGAAATCGAAGACAAGAGTCACTTATTTTTTCACCTGCGTAAAGTGCTAATATAAATTATCAGGACAAAACGAACAGCATTGGAAATTTTAAACGCGTTTTTCTCAAATTGGGTTGAGATTAAACAAAATGCAAAAAAACAAGGATTGCTTGAAACTTCACTAGAGTTAATATAATGGAACATTTTCCCCGAAGCTCTCAACAAAACATTTACACCCAAAAATGGGTCATTTTAGCTTTTTTAATTAATCAAGAAATAAGCTGAAACTAATTTGTTATTTGATTAGAAAGTTATACCTAAAGAAACTTCTTACACAGTTCAGCAAAGTTTGATGAGAGTTAAATCCTGAAAAACATGTATAAGAAAAAATAGTTTTGCTTGATAGTCAAGAAATGTAATTTTTACTAAATAAAACCCAAAATCTTACCTTGAAAACAATATTTAAACAGTTTGCAGAAACTTTTGGAGATTTAACACATCTAAAACTTTGTTGGGCTGTGTAAAAAGCTTCTTTTGAAATAATTTTCTCATCAATTAGCAAAAAATGTTTCAGTGTAATTCTTATTTAAGTAGAAAAAAGCCAAAATGGCCCATTTTTGGGGTAGAATTTTGGTTGAGAATTTTGGGTGAAATGATGCAATAAATTAATTCTGGTGAAATTCTAAGCAACTTCTGTTCTCTCCATTTTTTGTCCTATCTTAATCCAAAGTGAGAAAAACGCGTTTGAAATTTCAAATTTAATTCATTTTGACTGATTAATTTAAATCAGTACTGTATATTCTACCGACTTTTGAAAAAATGCGGAAAAAATTTTCTTGAGTTGTTTTTATTCCAGTTTTGTACTCCCTTGACACTAAAATGCTGACCCCATGAGTTCTATTGTAAGAAAAAATTCACCTTCGTTTACCTCTTAGAAAACTCAGGGAGTTTACAAACTGCCAATTTAGCCATGCTATTAACTATTTTATGCGATTTTTTCTATATTAAATATTACTGCTCGCATATCAATGCAAAACCCTGAATTTTCCGGCTGCCTTTTCATTGATATCGACTCGTTGCAAACAACGAGTCGATATCAATGAAAAGGCAGCCGGAAAGTTCAGGGTTTCGCATTGATATGCGAGCAGTAATATTTAAAATATAGACACGAATGTTCAAACTATTTTTTTCAGTATCTAATTTGGCAGCACAATTTTGAATATATTTTTTACCCTCGTACAAATGTTATAAAACAGACTAACATAGATTTTCAAAATTCTCAGTCGTTGTGTTTTATCTTATCCACGGTTGTTTCCTATTGCCATATCAGCTATAAATTTGCAGGAGCAACTAGTTCTTCAAACTTTTTAAGGCATGTTTTCATATAGTTGACTTATTTATTCGTCCAATCATAGAAAAAGGTTTGGGATGCGATTTTTGCCCAGACTCATTAGGTTCACTTGTCGTAAAATTGTCTGCTAGTAGAAAAAACCAGTTAATTGCAATAAACTGGTAAAAAGAGTTAGAACGACACAAGATTGCGTTTATATCAGGGCGCCGCACATGATATTCTTACCGCACAAATACGCCAACGTTTTTACTTTAAAAAAAGATAAAAAATTTAACGAAAAATGTTCGATATAATTTTTCCTAATTATATCCCACATGCTATGTGCTCTGTAAAGAACAAATGGATGTATTTAGCGTCTCGTATTCTCATGATAAAACCAAATGAATTGCCTCAACTTGACTTAATACGTTTAATCCGCCGCCTACCAGTGTTATCAAAACGCAATATTTTGCGCGCTATTTATACCAAACTGGCCAAGCCCTATAACCCTCAAAATCAAAACCTTGCAAAAACAATCACTACTGGAAAAAAATTTAAAAATGAGCTCAAGACGACAAAAAACTCTTCGTTAACGATAAAAAAACTGAACAAAAAACCACGCCAAGCATAAACATTCCTGGATTTCTACGAAAACCGGAACAAAAGTGGAACCTTCCCAATTGCTTATGACATTCAAAAAATTGCGATAGTTTTTGCTTTTTTCAGCTTCTCTAAATAGCCTTGTTTCACTTTCATGAATGTATCAAAACTGCTTCTAAAAAATTTTCAAAAAAAGACAAACGAAACCGAAATATAGTCTTGGATCGCGACTAGGATGTCATAAGGCTTTTTTGTCCTTACTCCATTTCAAACTATTCTTTTCGGTTCGGAATATTTTTGCATATATTCTAGGTAACTCTGTGAACGAAGATGAGGTCTACTGAAGAATGTTTTCTATCAGTACGAATTGTCGACAGGCGTACATGCATGAGAAAACAAATCAAAAAACCGACAGAACAATTTTGTCGTTTAAATTTCTGTAGTAATGAACAAACAAATTAGTTTCAAATTAAAATCATATTTATATAAGAGATCACTTACACTATTGGCGATTTCTAAACAAAAGTCATATCTGAGCACTTCACAGTCTTTTTTTTACTTCACAGTATCACAAAAAAAAAAACAGATACCAGAATTAAATAAGCTTTTAGTATTCATCAAGCGGTCACTAAGCCGAGAAAAATTGGGTACACGACCAAGAAAATACTCAAATTCGTAAGGAGTTTCAGCATAGATAACTACGGTACCTAAAAGCAAAAAAGCAAGAAAATTAAACAACGTTCCGGCTAAAATTTTTACAAAACATAGTAAAGCATAAAAAATTGCTTCTACGATGAGAAAAGCTAAAAGTACAATATAACTTCCCGATGTGCCGACAAAACTTAAGCAAACAAATAATTTTCAATTTCATACATACTGAACAAAACAAGGTCAGGCCAAGGAAACAAGGAACATATGCTATAGAGTACAAAGGCATGCGCGCTACCTCTAGGCCAAGTGGGAAAAGGTTTTGATGTGGCTAAGGTTTACTAATAAAACCACCACATTTTCTTACAATTATGTAAGAAAAATTGTTTGCAAAAAAAACTCTAGTTCCCGATTACAAGTGTTACAAGTCTCTCAAGTGTAAGCAAAGTTCAATTCTAAAATGTTACAATAACAGCACAGTTCCGCATAACAAGTTTGTAAGCAAACCAAAAAAATGACAAAAGTACGAGTAATTTTTCAGCTTTTGTTTCAGTAATCGCCTCCGAAACTTGAACTTATGCTGGCACAGCAAAAAGTGTGAAACCAAAAATTATTAAACACATTCTGAACTTACTTGATTTAAAATCATTATTGAAAAAATCCAAAAAGGCCAATCACTAAATGTGTAACAAAAATAATTAATGAAGCTGCTAAATCTTTCGTTCAAAACGTTTAAGTTGCAATCAGAACCTAAACCCTTCCAAAACAAATCAAAAAAATTTTGAATTTTTTTTTCTGTCTATGAATTGATCAAAATCATTAAATAAAAAGGATAGCCGGTTGCTGTGAAAGTAGCACAGAATGTTCTGACCACGTTCATAGAAACTACAAATAAAATTCTTCAAATTAGTGCCTTTTTTGCATGTGGTGTGATAGTAAAACTATACAAACGCATAAAAATTAGTAAATTCAGCATAACTGACAACAATTGACTTCAAAAAAAATAAAAAGCAACGCATGAAAAAAAGTTTAAAAAAACATTACGAGGCCAAACTGTGCACTGGATAGGCGCACAATTTTGTGTCTGTATGTTCCTGGATCCATATACAAGTCTTTATACATGTTAAAGTTTTGTCGGAATGATCAAAGAAACTGAAAAAACAAAAGAAGAACAAAGAGAGAGTCCTTGTTGCGGAATCCGCTTACTATGCACAAAATGCACAGTTTGGCCTCGTAATGAATTTTTTTCTATTTTTTTGAACAGTGTTTAATTTTTTAAATAAGTTTTCTGGCCAGGGAAGTGCCAAATATAGCTTTCAAAACAAGCTTCTGTTTGATAAAGTCAAACATTTTTAGACTAATTGACCAATTTAGGAAGTTATTATTACTTTTTTCCGTCGATATTAGACGAAAAACCACAAATTTTAAACCGGCTTTTCTCGACATAGTGATTTTTTTGGAAATTTTTTAATGTCGACTCGAATATTATTTATCACTCAACCCAGTTTGATGATTATTGGTGGTACCTGATTTTGAGTGAAAAAAAACTAAAACACACACGAATACAAAGTTTTCCCTATTTTCAATGGTCAGAAAAAAAATACATTTTCTGGCTCAGTAGTAGCTTATTTTTTTCTTTTAAAAAAACAATACGCGCTAAATTAACCGATCAAAACTTAATTCAACCAAATGAGCGTCATCTATTTAATTAATTCTCAAAATACTTCGTGAGATTATTTTGGTAAAAATAAAGTTATTTTGGTCGACTGAGCTAAAACACAGCTTATTTTTTGAATAGAACGTCAACCATAGCAACAAGGTATTTTGAAAACTGACATCAAATAAGGCTAAATTAGTGTATTCGTCTTTGCCTTCTTCTGACTAATGACCAAATTCGAGCTATTTTACTCTTGCTTTCAAGTTCTGTAATATACAATAAAACTTACCCAAAACGGTATCCGGAACTAGAATTTCTTGGTTGTAAGAAAAATCAGTCCCGATAAATAGAAGTAGCAAAATTTTGATGGAATCTGCCATTTTAGTTAAGCCGCAGAACGTGTACAAGTTGTGCAAATAGATTAGGCTCAAGTTATTGAAAAAAGGGTTGCTTGATAGAATTTGAGCTCATATTGATAGTTGATTGCTGAAATCAGGTGTGCGATTGTTAATTAGAGTCCTTGATCCGATGATTTTTAAGGTGATTAAAATCCCCAACCAAGCGGCACTTTATGCGCACGCGCACTAGAGCTCCTCAACGGAATGATTGATTTTTTCAGGCACAGGCTGCGAAAAGTTACGACAGCTTTGTACATATGGTAACGCAATCAAATGCCTCAATTTCCATTTCGACCAAATTGATTTTCCGAGTGCTCTCCATTATTCTTTCGGTGGTGGAGTAAGACAGTAAACATTTGACAAAAAGGGGTAATTTTTAGCGTTCTCTCACCCTCAATTTATCTAGCATTGACGCCGAAGGATCTTTCGAGAGTTTTAGCAATCAAACGATGGGGTCAAAATACTGAAAATGAAGGGCATTATCATATGCTAATCAGTTCTTATCACTGAGAAATATCCTCGATTGTTTCAATGGAGAAGCAGTTTAAGTGAGTAGTGCTTTTAAAATACCTCATTTCGATATTTCAAAGTTAATTCAGATAATCAAAATCATAATAAATTTAATTTGAAATAGGAAACATTTTGTTTAAAATTTATCCAGAAAGTTTTTTTTACTTTAAGGGTGAATCGACGTTTCTAGCCCCGACTCCCGACCACTTATAAAGTAGAAAGCAAAATTTAGGCGATTCACAAATGATGCTCACCCTTTAGGAGATAAAAAAAACTTAAGTTTTTTCCTTTGTTTCGAGTAGACGCTTTTTGAAAATTAATTTAAACGGTAAGTAGCTGACTACAGTTCTACAGAGTTTATCATGTTTGATAAGTTGCAGCTCATTATTGAGTTGTCATAGAGTTATTTGCTGTTGAAGTAAGTCCATATGTATGGTTCTTCTTTGGTCGGACAATACAGCTCCTCGCCCAGAACCCAATAAGTCTTTTTGGACCCAGTTTTCTGGAACATATTGTTCCAGAGCCCCTCCCCGGCATAGTTGTGACCCTTCTTGCTGAAATGGAAACAATCAGGTGCAAAGTAGGACAAATCAGGAGTTCCGTCCTCCAAAAAGGGAGGTGCGACGTCTTGCAGGAAGGGCTGGATGACGACAGTGAAGTCTTCTCTCGTGTCGTATCTCCTGGTCTGAATGAGTTCCCATATATTGTCTCTGTAGAGTCCGTTGTACTGTTGCATAGTTATTTTACTGTAAGCGTCATCAAGCATTGCGCAGTAGCAGAAGCACTCGTGAGCTTTACTACATACAAACTGGTCCTTACCAAGAGCACTTACAACGTTGATGTTGAAAATGGTCAACAAGTTCACAAAAGTTTTGGGCAAATTTTCCTGCAGAATATCCAGAGCAGCTTGAACGTCAGCTGTGTATGCATCCGGAGTGCTTCGACTGTCGGTACAAATCTGACACAAGTTGTTTCCACCAATGAACACAGTGACCAGTTTCCAGTCATTGTCGTAATCATATTCTGGATCGTCCTGCAAGTCTTTGATTAAATTTTTGGCTTGCTGTGTCAAATTAATAGCTTTGGAGCCAGCCACGGCTTCGTCCAGAGCGGCATTTTCTTCACCCGGACCTGCGATTCCAGAAGCCCATCCTTTGATTGAGGGGTTGTAGAACTTGAGCGCATTGGGGAGCGAAAAATGCTGTTTAACATTGTCGTTGTTGTTGGAGTTGAAAGGAGATTCGTCGTAGTACCCCCCGCTGCTGAACGAGAGCCCTCGGTAGTTGTTCACCACTCCATAAATGGTCGTAGCACCGGCGCCATTAGCCGCAGTCAGAGAATCGCCAAGCGCCGCCACAATTTTTACGTCACCGGGTCTCAGTGCATGGGCGGAAGTTGGGATTGTTTCTGATGGCTCGATATACTCACAAGTGAAGTCATTTGTGTACGACTGCTTTTGCTGCTCTGTCAACTCCGGAGGCTGAAGATGAGCGGGATTTACGTGCACAAGCGATGAGAAAAAATTGTTGCTGGGGTCTATGCAACTAATGGCATGAGTCACTTCAAATCTCACCAGAAGGGGAGAAAAGCAAAAGCCCAGGATGAGAAACTTCATTGTTGACATCTCGGTTACTGAGTTGTATTTAAATTGGCTACTAAAATGAACGATGCTCCCCAATATTTGCTCATTGGGCCAAATTAAGAAGTTTTGATATTTGAAGAATTTCCAACCACTTGATCGAAAGTATGAAAAACATTTTTCCACAAAAGGGCAGTCGTCGAGCAAAATCTTGGCACTCCTTTAACATTATTCTTTACAATTTACATCTGTTTGCTTGTTTGTCCACAATTCCAATGCCATCGATTATTTGAATAGAATTGCCGTAGTGCTAAAATTTTCAGTGTTTACATTTGGATAATATGCCGTCAAAACTATTTTGGAAGTTCAGACTAAGACAACTAAGGACGTTTGAGACAGAAATGAGTTTGAAGGGTGTCAGATGATAGCCTCAATCGGATGATCTTTGAAGCCTCTTCCTAAATTAGCTAAGCAACCTCCACAAATCTAGTCTAATATTTTATCAGCGCCAAGGAAAATATTTGGGAATCGAGCAGTTAAGCGGCTGATGTTTATTGCCGGCAAGGGGTGGTTAATTTTTCTCAAACTAATATTGGAATAATCGAGCTATAGCACTAAGCTGACACTCCCCACACAAGGTTAAATCGCAATCCGGAACTCCCTGAAGGTCCCAAAATGTGTAGATCTGCTGGTCAAAGAATGGGCAAAGATGCTAATCCCAGAAAATTGCTAATCTAAAAAAAAACATGTCAATCCATTAAATAACACTAAAAAAAATTTGTGATCAACGCGAGGCAAAGTAGGTTTAAAACGTCCAAATAGAATAGACAAAAGATTGAGTGTTTTCTATTGGTATATTTCATATCACGAACAAACTCCGGTCGAAAACTTTCTTTTGATGATCGAGCAGATAATTCATCAAAACCAAAACACCAAAACATGTAGTTATCCCTAAAAATTATCCATTTTCATATTACCAACAAATTAAAACTTTTTGGGGTTTAATTAGCAGTTGTGCTAGAAAATTGAAAACTATGGGTCTAAATAATAAAAAACTGATATTTTAGTCTTTTTGTCCACCATAGTGAAACGGTTATGTATCCGCCTCTTACTTCTTGCTTGAGTGTGAGCCAACATTACCTAGTCCAGAAAGAAGCAATTTTTGAGCGGAAGAGCGTAAGCGGTTCTCCTTGAAGAGCTGAACAGCTCGTACTTTGTTCTGGATAAATTGTCTTAACTTAATATAATTATTTTCTGTTACCATTTTCTATTTCCAGTATGGTTTGTACACTGAGAACTTTTTTCAACACAGAGGCGAAGCGGAACTTCTCGGCATTTGCGATAAAATACAATCATAAAAAAGCATGAGCCGAAAAAAAAAATTAAGTGATGAAAAAAACTAGGTGAACCAAAAGTTTCGTATGTCTCGATGAGCTCAGAATTGATTGTATTAGGGCTCAGCTAAGGGCTCACCCTAGGGCTCAGCTAAGGCTGGAGAAAGTATTTGATATCTTTTGAATCTGTTATACTGATGCGGGACGAAATGCGTATATTCAAAAATTAGACTTTGCCCAAAACCTTAGTTGTTTTTCAGATTTTAGAATTTTCCAAAAGACCTAGCCTTCTTCTCACAAACAATTAAGGAGTAGCCATTTCTGCGGGAGAAATTCGCACAACCGCTTCTTTTGATTGAAATTTTTATTTCAGTTTTGATAGGGTAGCTTTTTAAAAAAATTCAAAAAGTTTCTATAAAATAGTCAAAATTCAAAAATCAGTAACTCAGTGGCCGGTATAGTAGGGAAAATTCCCAAAATTATCTTTTTCGATTGAACACTTTACCTGAGAAATGGCAAGTAATTTTCAAGTCAGGTAGAAAAAATTTCCAAAAAACGGTCCAATTTTCAAAACTTTTACTTGTTTAAAGACCCTAACTTTCTTCTAGAAGAAACTGGGCGTAGCAAATTATAAAGATAAGCTTCCAACAAACTGTTCAGTTGATTAGACTTATGATATCAGTTTTTGACAGGATATTTATCGAAAAAAGACCAAAAAACGGTCAACAAGTCAAAGAATTGACGTTTCAGAGGCTCATTGCTTCTTCTTTTAAACAAGTTGGGCGTAGCCGTTTAGGTAGAAGAAATTCACCCAATCTGTTATTTCGATTGAACGCAAAAACCTAGGTTTGGCCGGGTAGTTCTCGAGAAAAGTCGAAAAGTTTCAAAAACTGTCCAAAAATCAAAATTTTGACTTTTCCGAGGGCCCTAATTTTTTGTACAAAAAGTTTGGGCGTAATCGCACATACAAAAAAAAACTGAGTGAACCAAAATTTTTATGTGCCTCAATAAGAGACAACTCGAGTCTCAGCTAAAATCGGTGGTACGTGTTTGATATTTTTTGATTTTGATTTACTGATGCGGGACGAAATGCATAATTTCAAAAGTTGGACTTCGCACAAAGACTTAGTTGTTTCTCTGATAAAATAGGTGAGAAGAATGAAAATTTTGCTGAGATAATGGATTGTTTTCAAAGACATGACATTTTGCCAACAAAAAACTAAAGAGTCGTCAATTCAACCTGAAAAAATTTTGAAATTGGTTCTTTCGATTGAAATTTTGGTCACAGATTTGATAAGTTGGTCACAGATTTGATAAGTTAAGAAAATTGAAAAAGATTTTAAAAACAAAACAAAAAAAACGAAAATTTTCGGATATTCATAAACTTTTGCTGCCAAAAGCAAGTAGTTTTCGCTTCAGTAGAGACGATTCCAAAATTTTGGTTTCTCGATCGGACACATAACTTGAGATTCGGCATGGTAGTTTTCGAGTGAAGTCAGAAAATTTCCATAAACCGGTCTAAGTTTCAAGGCATTTATCAATAAGAGAATTGATTTTTCGGAAGGCGATTGCTCTTTGTAAAAAGTTGCTAACTCAAGGGAGTTCCTTGCTACCCAATATTTTTTAGGCCAGTATTATTAGATTAGGGAGGTCAGATTTCGAAAAAAAAATTTGGAGGTCAGATTTCGAAAAACAAATCCAGAATTTCGAAAAACGGTTAAAAACATCAAAATTTTGCCTATCGCGGGGGCCATGACTTTATGTGTAAAAAAATTTGGATGTAGTTGCTCCTGCAGAGATGCTTTTTAAAAGTCATTTTTCACTGACAATAATATCTCAGATTCAGAAACGTAGGTTTTGAAACGACAAAAAAATTTTAAAATGTGGGTCAAAAATTGCCCCAACAAATGTCTATGAAGGCTGTAGATCGAGGAGTAAAATAAAAAGACCAGAGTATGCAGACACACAGAGGGATGGACAGTTTTTCACTGATAACTCTCTTTATTGAAAAACGGTAGAATTATTTCTGCGAAAAATTAAGATATTTGCGAAAGTAGAAAGAACTTTCCAAAGTGTCAAAAAATATTCCAAAAAAGAATATTCCGAAGATGAATATAACAAAAAAAACAACCCAACTTATTTAATATTCAAGTTTTTATCAAATAGGACTTCTACGCAAGCAAGAAAAAAGTTTGAATTTGAAATTAGCAATACACAAAATTCCGAAGCGTAAACAAAGCCGACAAACTTTCAGATGGCATTGGTTGATCAGAAAAAAAACTGACTTCATAATAAGCTTTACAAACATTCCCAACCCCCTCAAACTATAATACACTCCACCTGAAACCACCATGATACTTATTTATAGCACAAAATGGTGATAAGGCAATTAAGCCGACAAAACTTGAGTAGTTAAACGAAAGACTGTCAAATCAAATTTTTCGGAATAGTTTTCCAATTCTATACAAACTGGAAAACACTAGGGGCTTAGTTAAAAGTGGAATTACTTGTTTAAAATTTGAACTTTTGCGATGATGCGGGATGAAATAGATAACTTTAAAAATTGAACTCCAACTAAAACGTTAATTGTTTATCTAACGAAATATTAATGAAAATTTTTGAGAAGTTGAAAATTTAGAAAAAAAAACAGTTTTCCTGCAAATTTTAACGCGTAGCCGCTTATGCGCAGAGACTTCACACATTCCGTCGTCTCGATTACACAATTGATAACAGATTCGGCGAAGTAGTTTTCGAGAAGTGTCAAAGAGTTTCAAAAAACGAACTAGAAATTAAAACATTGACTTTTCTGAGGGCCATAGTTTTTTTGAAGGCCAAAAAATTTGGACTTCGCTGTTCACTCTGGGCAGCTTCTCTCAGCACTTTCTCTTTATTGAAACCAAAATCTCAGATTTAGAAGGATAGCTTAGGAGAAAATTCAAAAAGTTGCAAAATCGGTCAAATAATCTAGCATTTGATTTTTTCGAGGACCCTAACTTTTTAATGGAAAAAAATTGAACGTATCGGCTAAAGCAAGAGAGTTTCAAACAACCTGTTTTTTCGATTGAACGTAAAACTTCTGTCTTGGGAGGGTGATTTTGATCAAATTTGATTTTTCCAAAAATGACTTTTCCAAGTACGACAATTTTATAAAGAACAATAGGACGTTGCCATTCATTCTGGGGAGCTTCTCATAAGCCTTTCTTTTGATTGAACCCAAAATTTCAGACTCGGAAGGGCAATTTTCGAGAAAATTCAATAAGTTTAAAAAACAGTCAATTAATTTAACATTTCAATTTTGCGAAGACTCTAACTTTTTGAGGAACCAAATTGAACGTAGCCGCTAATGCATGGGAGCTTAGCACAAGCTGAGGTTTCGATTGAGGGAGGGTGGTTTCAGAGAAATTATCCGAGGGCCATAACTTTTTGTGGAAAAAACTTTAAGCGCACGTGCTGATACAGGGGAGAGTCCCATTGAACCCAAGTTTTTGAAGGCTGTAAAAGTGGTTCCAGAGTCATTTTTGAAGGCTGTAAAATGTGTGTTAAGGTGTTACATAAACCAGTGTATTGTGCAGGCGACACACAAGGAAGTGAGCTGACTTTTCATAGGTACCACTTAATTGAAATTTTTCAGACTAGTTTCTAAGAAAAACTGAAGTTTTCGAAAAAAGCGAAAATTTTTTTCAAAGCGTCTCAAAAAAACGATCACAATAATTTTTTATATAACCTGTTTTATCAAACAAAAACAAGGAACAAGATCCCGCCGATGTCGAACCGCAGATTATAGGTTGTCAAGGCGACGGCGTTACCTCTCGACTTCTAGATCAAGCGCAAAATCCGAAAAACTATTTAGATTCAGTAATAAAGCAAGTGGCAAGATTTTAAGAATCATTGTCACGGGAAACACTTCAAGTTTTCGATTACAAGACACTTGCTTTCGCAAGTGTAATGAATCAATTAAATAACACAATTTATCCACAAGAGAAAAGACCAAAATACGAGCTGTTCATCTCATCACAGAAAACCACTGTTCTACAAATAAAGCTTCAAATTTCAGGACTAATACAGTGCTGATTTAAATTATCCGGACTAAACGAACAAAACTTGAATTTTTAAACGCGTTTTTCTCAAATTGGGTTAATATTAGACAAAAAGTGAAGAGAACAAAAGTTGCTTAGAATTTCACCAGAATTTGGAGATTTAACCCTTCTTAAACTTTGTTGAGCTGCGTAAGAGGCTTCCTGTGGTATAATTTTTTCATCAATTAACAAAGTAGTTTCCGAGTAATTTTTGATTAATTGAAAAAAACCAAAATGACCCATTTTTGGGGTAAATTTTTTGTTGAGAATTTCGGAGATATTAATATTAATTCTGGTGAAATTCTAAGCAACTTTTGTTCTCTTCACTTTTTGTCTAATCTTAACCCAATTTGAGAAAAACGAGTTTGAAAATTCAAGTTTTGTTCGTTTTGTCCGGATAATTTAAATCAGCACTGTAGTTCTGAACATTAAAAATGGAGGGCAATTTTGGATTCGGATATTTTTTAGTTTTTTCTTTTTAATTTCCATGCAAAATCAGGTATCCCAAACAATCATTGGAATGATTCGATTGATATATCATGTTAAGGCCCTTTCGGACTTGATTCAAAGGATGTTAGAAAAGTTTCAAAAAACTTCCACTATCGAGAAAAACTTGTTCAATTTTTGATTTCAGATCTATACTTGGACAAATAAAGCGAGCGAGCAGGCTCACAAATGCTTGTTTGTGCATAAACTTAAGCCGTGATATTTTTTATTTTATTTGTTTTCTCAGTCAATTCTCTTCGAAAAATGTTGTCCAATTTGTCTATTTTACTATGACTTTCGAATATGCCTAAATTTGAGCTTTTCGTTCAGATCCTTTTATTTATAGGCCGATATTTTTTGAAAAAAAAAACATTTCTAATTTAAAAAAACAGTTACTAGTCATTGGAACCCACGACCTTCGTCGACCAAGACGTAATCTTTACCGCCAGACTAAGTTCCGGACACGCATATACGTTTGTATTCATTTTGAACCAAGATACAAGTGATTCTGTTACATAAAATGTTAACTAAAAAAAGTCTATGTTCCGGTTTGATAGCGGTTGAAACTATCAGGCATCATTTTACAAGCTTCATAAAAAAACGAATACAAAAGTTTTATTTTCTGATTGAACACTAAATTTCTATGATAAAAAACTCAAAACTTAAAAAAAAAATTAGGCTTCACGATAAGCTGCAATTGCAGGAATTTTTAATTGTCCAAGTGTGTTGGGTTTGACTAAACCTAATTTTAGTCTCAACTTTTATAGTCTAAATAACTATTTCTTAAGACACATTAGTTTGGCTATAGTACCAATTTATATAAATAACTATTGGAAATAATTTGACTTAAGTATTTTACCCATTTTTTTGAAATTAGCAAAACCTATCACAATGTATAAAGCAGGAAGACTTTCTGGTTCAAAAATTATCTGCCCATTTCTTTCCTTCCCATTATTGGTAAACTGTTAGAAAAACTCATGTATAGTAGAATTTTAAGTTACTGTAATAGGTTCAGTTTGTGTGTTAAAGATCAAATTGGTTTTCGAAACCGGAAGTGAACAACCGATGCGATAGTTTTATTAATAGAAAAGATAAGAAAAAAATTTCACAACCAATCAGTCCTGACTTAAGAAAAAACTCTTATGACTGAGTGTTTGTCTGTTCGCCTTAAGAAGGCGTTTGACACAGTAGATCATGATTTTTTGCTTTCATAATTGCAATGCGTACAACTCGAGAGGTCCTACGTTGCAGTTAATTGAATCTAATACAAGTGACCACAAGCAGTTTTCAAAAAGTAATCAAGCAAAGTCTTGTTTGAGAAGTATTGCATTCCATGTCTCACAGGGATTGGTTCTCAGGCTGCTTTTTATAAACTTTTATAAGCAATATAGCAGTCAACTTAGAATACTCGAAGACTGTTCTGTATGCAGATGATACTTCAATTAGCACAACTACAGATTAAAATAGCATTAATGGAGCGCCAACAAAAAGCGTTAAGGACAACTGAAAAAAGGTTAAATAATAACAAGCTTACCATTAGACAAAATAAGACAATGTACTTCCAAAAACATCAAAATTTTCACAAGTGAAATTTAAAAACTAAATAATGATTTTAGAAAAGTTTTTGTTTCCATAAATTGATCGAGGACAAAAATTTGATCTTCGCAGAGCACAAAAACTATTAGATAAAAACTCGCAAAAAGCTGTGAAATTTTTTCCAGATTGACAATTTTTTCAACCAAACAGCTAGTCTAATTATATAAACTTATTGCACAATTACCTTTTCAGCACGACATTTTGTAGTGAGGATCTACAAACAAATTAAAAATGATTAACAAGAACAAAAGAAAATTTTTATGCATAGTCATGTTCAGAATCCAGAAAGTTCAGTCATTAACAGATCTTGAGTTAAAAACAAACTATTCTCCTAAAAGAACTTCATTTATGTGTTATGCTGAGCTTTACACCAATTGCAACTCATTTCGAAGTAAACAGTTTCAACCACTCTATTTTGGAAAGCTACACCATAGACAACGAAGAACTAGTTAAAACAATATCTTTGATATTCAATTATTTTCAATTGTTTCGTTTTTTTTCCTGTTGCCTTTTTTCCGTTTTGTTTTGACACACCTGTTTAATTTCAGCGAGTCATTTTAATGATTTTTTTTATTTAAAAGTTGTTTATGAGACATTGTTGTTCTCAGATTATGTAGAGTAAAATAGTCGCTCATTTCTCCGCTCAGAGACACCTGAAAACGGATCTGTAGATCCAATGGTGATCTCCCAGGCAGTTGTTAATACATTAGGGTGTCTTTTTTGGAACTTATTATTATGATTATTGTTAGATAATTTACATTCAATCTGATCGCTGAGGCTTATCGAGAAAGCGCGATTTGATTCAAATGTCACCAGCAGTTCATCAGAGGCCTTTTCTGCCAACGTAACACGTAGCATTACCCAGTGTTTCTCTCAGCAAACATTTTGGTTGCTAATTTGTTAGGGATCCATTGACATAATTGTATTGCTCTTGCAGTTCAGGTGTCGGCAGCCACTGGACTTAAAAGTGATCAACATATATCTCAAATGTAGTAACCGGTAGACTTCTGTTGTTTGCAATCACCTTGTGTCGATGGGAGAGGAGGAAGGGAAGTTGTGTTCAACAAGTCCATTGATGTAGTTTATAAAGCTCGTCACTGAAAAATGGACTTTCCAAAAGTCGCATTTAGCGGTTTATGCCACGAAACTTTCTGAGCGGTGATCCCATGATGTCATGGATTTTAATGCCTTATTGAGTTAACTTGATTCTGTAGTGGGCAATTAGGCAACCTGCTCACCTTCAAAAACATGCTTTTGGCATGCCATCTCGCTCAATAATGGCCATTGTCGGAGGAGCACGTTTTGCATAATCAGAAAAAAATATCAAAAAATTACATGCAAAACTCAGCAACAAATCACAAGGCTGATATAGCTCTAGCAATTATGATAACACCCCCTTCAATGAAAATCAGCCTAGAATTTGGATGCTCAACAAAGGAGCACGTTTCACATAATCAGAAAACTTTTACTATCAAAAAATCACACGCGGAACTCTGCAACAAAGCCATCCAGCCTTCCGATAACATATTTCGGTACGCCTAATTTTTTAAAAGAAAAATCAAACTCTGAAGTTGCCTGTAAGCTGCAACGAAAATTTTTTGAAACATCTGAACTAAATTTTGGCACTTTAAAATGTTCAGTTATGCATTAAATTGTTTGATCAAATGCAAATCTTTAAAGCCAGTACAAAAAAATCGTTAAGAAATACTTCATAACTCATATCATTCATCAATTTGATTTTAAAACAGAATGATTAAAATTTTGTACATATTCATTTTCAGAATTTTATTTAAAAAAACTATAATCTAAACAAAAAAAATTTCAACAATTTCCCAACAGACAAAAATGTTTGATGTTATTTTTTGATTAACTAGCGCGAAAAGAGAAAACTGACCCAATAGGTTACATTTCTTGCTGGAGAAATTCATACAAAGACGAAGCTGAGCTTCACAAACACTAGCGAGAACAGGACAAGCAGCTCTATGAAAGCAAAAAAAAAATAAAAAAGCCTCGAATTAGTAAAATTCGGCTACGTCTCGAATTCGAAACTACGACCTTGAATTTATTAGTCTCACGCAATAACCACTCAGCCACGGACGCTTAATTAGTGACAAACACTAGCCACAAAAAAGCAGAGAACAGATGCTATTTCCAAGAAAACAGATGCTGATTTCCATTGCTACAATACAGTGAAAGTTCCATATAAGTGAATACTTTCAATGAACACTTTTAATACACTAACGCTCACAATCTCGCAAGAAAAAACAGCCAACAGACAGTTGGAAACATTTCAATCCTTTCAAGGAGACGGGGAAAAATGAGCAACTTTTTTTGGAAAGATGTTCAAGCTTGAGGTTTTAAGAATAAAATATCACTTTAAAAACATTTTTGATAATAATTTTTTGGATTAAAACTAATCCAATTAATTCAACAGGTCAGTTGTTTAGTCCGCAAGGAAAACAGCAAATCAAAATCCAATTTCGGAACAAAAAGTCAATCACGCTCGTTAGTAATACCTTTTCAATATCATGACGTAGAACAAAACAACACGAAATTCCACAGGCTCAGATGACTCGAAGTAGTCCAGCACAATTCTCAAACTTAGGATAGACTTCAGAAACCTCGCTACACCCCTTTCTTTTTTTATAATTTGGTTTGCAAAAACATAGCCAAATGACAGTTGGAGAAGGGTAACGAACGCAAGAAAACTGAAATAAAAAATTAACTTATTTTGTTTCAAAAACCTTCAAATTTGACTTTCGAAAAAAAAAACAGATGGTCTTAGAGCTGCGTGAATTTGTAGGAAATTTATTGATGGACTTTTTTTGTTAAAATTAACTCATTTTGAAAAAAACTGGATCAATAGGTGAAACTTTTATATCGCTGGGTAATCTGATAACTAATTTCCATTTTCGAAATCAGAAGTCAATCACGTTTTCGTGACCTCAACACTTTTCCTGTTCCATAAGGGAGTTTGCCTTCTTTTTAACAATGGAAATGCTTTCAACTTAGAGATTCAGTAGTCAAACCACGAAAATCAAAATTGAGCGTGAACAAATTTAGATTTTTTCCTGAAAAAGTCAGTCAAACAGCAAAAAATTAAAATTGAGCGTTAACAAAAACTTTAGACTTTTTCCTGAAAAAAAACTTAACAAAATCACCAAGACCTATACAAGAGTACTCATTACGTTCCTTACTCTTAATGATGCAGGGAGTGAAGTACTTATTTTAACTTCTACTGTCAGACACAATCATTTCGGAAGCCGCGAAAAACATATATTTGAACTTGTGGTTTGAAATCGTTATCAAAAAAGTTTTAGATAAAGAAAACAACTGAGTGAAGGGACAGACTAATAAAAAATTGAGTGACCCCCAAAATGTTTCCTTTTCATAAATCTGTGCATGAATTTTGAAAATTATGTATTCCTGCGCTCGAGCTACCATCTTGGAATTCTTAAAACAGTCATTCATTTAAACCAGAGTGATCTGCTTAGGTACAAGCAAGATTCAACAGTCGTGCCAATAACATAAAAATTTTGAGCGCGAATTTTATTGATTTAAGGATTTTCTGGAAACAAAAACGAAAGCGTGTCTCCAAATCCTTCGGTAAAATTTCAAACTTACTCCTCAATACTTGTCGGAAACCTTTTGTAACAGAAACAAATACAAAAATGAAACTGTAGTAAACAAATACCATCAAAACATGGCAAAAAGGAGCTAATAAAAACATGGCAACGCTGGAAAACCGAAAAATCTATTTCAAGTTTTTTTAGAACTAAAAGGTGCTTCCCTGTGTGAAAAGGCGCGACTTGAGCAAACAGCAGAGTCGCTCTGAAACGGTTAAAACGAAAAAAAAGCCCAAAGACAATTGCCCTTAAATCTATTCAAAATTCAAGAACAATTTATGATTCACATTTTTTAAAATAAAATCTAAATACAAGTTTTCATAGCAAAAAAATCTCAAATTTAATTGTATTTTTCTCCACTTTCGAAATAAGAAAAACTTTTTAGTTCGATGTTCGATAAAGAAGTTAACTTCCCTTTTAACAAAAGGATTTAATAGATCAGAAGTTAACCCACCGAAAATTAAATTTGAGCGTGAACAAAATTTTAGAGTTTTCCTGAAAAAAAATCCTCACTTCCAATATAAGAGTCTTCACTTTGTTTCTCAACTCTCATTACTTAAAAGAGATTAAAACAAGGCTTGAAAAGATTTGTGACGGAATAAACCGCCGACTTGCAGATTAAGTGTCTCCCTTCCTTGCATCTGCTCCACGGTCGCTTGACCATAGATAAACAGTAGCCGCCAATAAAGCAGAGGGTATAAAATGCCAATGATACATAGCAAAAATGCCCCCAAATGAGCCTATTTATTAGCGACTTGAGCCACCAGAAAAAATATATTCCTGATAGAACACTCCGTTCGCAAAGTTACTGGTGTAAGCAGCAATACGCGATATAAGATTAAGTGCTCATATCATGAATATTAGCTGGTGGAAAATAACCTTTTTTCGAGCATAAAACTAATTTGGGGAAAAAATTAGTTATAAAATTTTTCAAGGGGAATATGATAGTTAGGAGAATTTAAAAGTTTGTTGTTTATCTATACTATAGTTTTTTGGTCCCTTCCTCCTCTAGAACGTTCCAGTTGAAGTGAACTTCTGAAAAAAAAAACAATTCAAATTGAATTACAACTGGGTATAAAAACATCTAATGCAGGAAAATGGAACAATATTTGAGTGCAGTTTCCATAAAGAATTTGAATTTTTGTAGCTTTCAGAACGACCACTTCTTTGTTTGATCATTTTATTCTCTTGAATCTGCTCTAAATAACAAAATCTCTCACAGGAACAGCGACTCAAAAAAGCATGACAAAATTATAGCTAAACTACTGTTTTAGATTCAAGCATTTGAAATTCATTTATATATATTAGTTAGTGCTGATTTGATATTCAAATATTAGCCAAATAGGAAGAAGTTCCAATCATTTTTGAAATCCTGAAATTGCAGCTCATGTCTTTTTTCAAAAATCAGCACCGACAGAGGCCAACATAAAATGTAAATTAAGTTGTTCATTATTAAGGATTCCAGCCTTTCTCAAGCAGAAGTAGTCACATAAACATGCATCATTCACAGAGGAGTCTATCTTGGCTCACTTAAAGCTAATCCAACCAAGCATAGGATGGTTTCCAAAAGCATCCAAAGGGAGAAGTGAGAACTATCTACAGCATATCAGAGTCATTGTCAACGTCATCAGTGGCCAACAACCGCTGCTCACTTTCATTTGATGAAATGTATTGGATCATACTGCTCTTGGAAGCATATCTGAACACTCCATTTCCATGCACAGTCTTCTCATCTGATCCGCCACCGGCGCTTCCGGAGAAATCCGGCTTCCTGTACACTTTCAGCATCAAAGACGAGCACACGACGCACACTGAAGACATCGCCATAGCTCCCGACGCCATCCACGGTTTCAAGACGATTCCAAAATGGACCAGAGCTCCGCCTGCGATCGGAATTCCCACCATGTTATACACCATCGCGAGGACAAAGTTGAGGTAGATTCGGTTCACGGTAGTACGGGAGAGGTCGATTGCGGTCGCAACGTCAGTCAAGTCGTTTCTAATCAGAATGACAGACGCGCTTTCCATCGCAACATCGGTACCACTCCCAATCGCAATTCCAATATCCGCTTTGGCAAGAGCCGGAGAATCATTGATGCCATCTCCGACCATTCCGACATACATCCTATACCCAACACCTTTCTGGAGATGTTCAATTTTCTTCAGCTTATGCGACGGCAACACTTCGCTGAAACATTTCTTCCCTATTCCGACCGCTTCTGCCACTGATTCAACAGTTCGTCTGTTGTCTCCTGACAGCAGGTACACATCAACTCCCATTTTCTTCAGAGCCATAACAGCTGTCCTCGCTTCTGGCTTAATGGGGTCTGATATTGAGATGACAGCTGTGATTTGGCTGTCCACTGCCACCAGAACAGCTGTCTCTTGTCTGCACTCATACTTCTCGACTATCTGGCTAAGATGGTCACTCACAAATAGGTCGTTCTCTCTCATCCACTTCTGGTTACCCACAAGCACTCTATAGTTCTGGTCGGGTTTGATGCCTAAAATCACCACGCATAAACAACTAATATTATAGCCCAACAAAACAGAACGTTGGAAAAGTGACAATATACTCAAGGAAACATACATAACTTGAAGTTTTTCAAACTTCAAGAATATTTCAAGATTGAAAGTGTTTTCTTGAAACTTATCTCGTAGAAACCTCGGACAGTCGTTTGCTTATTTTGTTATTCCGCTGGGAAACTTTAAATTAAAATCTACAATCGAACCTAGAAATCAATCGCAGTTTTCGCGCCATTTTCACTTTCAAATAGGAGAGAATAATTCGCCTTCTTTTCGGCAAATTTATTTGAATTTAACTTAAAAAAATCAAAAGTCAAACTGCGAAAGATCAAAAGTGAGCGCGAACAAACTCAGGCACTTTTCCTAATAAAAAAAAAACATAAATAAAGGCCTTCTCTTCCTTCATTTTCGTTTAATCATTTATATCATCAGCTAAAACGTAACAAAAGGCGGAAACATTTTTTGATATATATTTATCCGAAATCGAGTGCAGCTGTAACTGATTCTGCTCTGTTCTTACATAATACTATGAATAATGACATTATCTAAAGGAGAGCTGTAGTGAATTGGCTAATTTTTCCGCTCCTCAGTCGAAAGTTCGAAGGATCGATGCCCATCATGAATATCCAAGAAACGCATGTAGAGCTTAACTTGGGGTACATCAGATATTTTTCGATTCCCTGATGTTAAATTGTCTTAGTGCTGATTTCGCATTACAACATTCCTTGAAGTTCTTGCTCATATAATAATTCATTTCCACTTTTTTAATTAAAAATACATTTTTTTTTTTCATTTTGATTTCTTTCTGACGTTCATTGTAAATTATGCAGTAATTAACTGAAAACTACCGACCGTTATGACCAGCGTCTCCGCCGTGCGAATTGGACAATCCACTGCCGTAGTCTGATGACTCATTGCACAGGGTGTCCGCCTCCACCGCACTCGTCTCCTTGCCCCCTGCCCCTGTCGATCGTCTGCTCTCTCTCAGGATGGAGTAGGGGTTCTTCACCACACCACTGATTCCGTAGCCAGGTGCAGCCTGAATATCAACAACCTTATTTTAATACACAGATGAAAGACATTTTTTGAACACAGATGAAAGACCACAACTTTCATGGCTAACATTTTTTACAAGAAGTACCAAAACCAACCATTTAAAAACTGAACCCTTCCAATAGAAACTCGTTGATGAGTTCACCTTAGACACTAAAGAGCATTTTAAACACAGAGGCCAAGCTGAGCTCCGCACATTTGCGATACTAAACAAGAAAGCAGCTAAGTCGAAAAAAACTATATCTATCAGCATGAATACGGCTAGTTTTGAAAAAAAAACTAACACAATACAAAGTAAAAATTCGCACCGAGCGAAAATTTACCTAGCGGTACCAAAGCCGAAAACACCTTAGAGAAAACCCTTTAAGCTAAAAAAAATTCATGAGGACTTTTAAAAATTTATTAAGTCCCCCTCACCCTCAACACACACACACACACACACACACACACACACAAAGAAAACTTTATTCGTCTGTCAAATGAAAACATAGCCAACTGAGAATTGTAAAAGAGTAATGAACGCAAGAAAAATGGAAAAAAAAATCGACTTGTTTTTTCAAAAATTTTACAATTTCGAAAAAAAATCGATGGTCTTAAGTCTCTTTGAATTTGTAGAACAATTTACGATGGACACTTTTTGTTAAAATAAACCTAATCTGAGAAAACTGGATCAATTAGTAATAAAAAGAGTGGATTTTACCTTCCTTTTAACAATAGAAATGCACTGAGCTTAAAATCAAATCACAAGTCAAACCGCGAAAAATCAAAATTGAGCGTGAACAAATTTTAACTTTCTAATGAAAAAAAACAAAAAAACAGCAAGACCTATATAAGAGTCTTCACTACGTTCATTGCTGTTAATAAGTGATTTAACTGTTTTTGTTAATTAGCTGTGAACACGAAAAAAGAGTATATTCCAATTTGAGCCAATATATTCCAATTTGAGCCATTATATTCCAATATTCCAAAGGGTATATTCCAATTTGATAACGCTTGGTAATCGCGGGCGTAATCAGTCGAAAAGTTTTGTCTTCAGATCAAATTTAAAAAGTTATTGGGGTTTAAAAGTTGCAATTTCGAATAATTAACACGCTATATATTTCGTGATAATTAAGCGAACACTACTCCATAGAGCTTGCAAGGCAGTCAGAATATTCAGGGCTTTACCCTGATACAAGACTTCTTGATTGCTTATTTGATCAAAAAAATACACTTCAAAACATTTTACAATTACTTTTACACGTTTTAACCAGACATCGTTCATTGGCATATTATCAATAAAATCCGGCAGATAACCTTAATATATATTTTGATACCAGCATTACTGAACAAATGGATCAAAATATGATTGAACTAATTTGTTCCTTGATTCAATAAATTTTTGAGCTATTCGCATTGCACATTTGCATCGATATGGCTGCACTCTGCGCAAAAATTAACTTTAAACTGCTTCTCGATTCATTTGACGCGCTAAATTTGCTTCATACAAATGGTTTCGCTCCTTCACCCATGAGACTAAATTGCTACAAATAAGAACTTTGACCTTCTACTTGAATATTGTTTCTATTAAACTATTCAAACTTTCTAAAAATGAAGATTGAATACATGATAAAGATCAAAAACTACATTACAATACATGATCTAGATACTGACCTTGAAACTTTCAACTGCTGCCAGACTGTCGACATTCAGCAGCTTCTTGCCATAGTCCACGATACTTTTGGCCAGAATGTGTTCACTATTGCTCTCTAAACTAGCCACTAAAGCCATCAGACTCTTCGCCGTAAAATTCACTCTGTGCTCTTTCGAGGAGTGGACTATTTTGACAGAAGTGACCTTGGGTGTGCCTACTGTGATTGTGCCTGTCTTGTCAAAGCAGATGCGCTTCAGGTTTTTCATAGTTTCCAGGGGTTCACCGCCTTTGATCAGGATTCCATTCAGAGCTCCCACTCCAGTTCCAACCTGTTTCACACTTGTTTTCAACCTCCTTCGTACTTTCGAGTGAAAAAACAATGCCATAGACGAGTTATTAAAAACATGAATGGACAACCTGCCCAGTTTTAAGTTTTTAAATCGTCTTTCCAAAATTTAAGGAATTTAATATATGCGCGAATGCATAAGCCACGCTTACTTGCATTACATTAACTGTGAGGTATTTTTTGAATGCGTTTGAGTAACTAATTTATTGCCGCTGAAGAAACCCATAGAAATATTTAAGAACTATGTAAGCACTAATTGTTCAATTACTGGAGAGAACTGCAATGGAAATTCTTTCATTTCTTTGGATTTGAGTTTCATTTACCATGACAGCTGTTGGTGTTGCTAGACCCAAGGCACACGGGCATGCAATAGACAACACCGATATCGCACATCTGAAAGCGAACTCGATCACGTGCTCCGTCTGGCCGAAAACCTGCTTAGTCGTCCCCTCCTTGTCCCCGTCTCCCATTTTGCCCATGGAGGCGTGGAAGTCACTCATGAAGCCGTACACAATCCAGAAAATGAGCGTGGAGCAGGAGAGTATCACAACTATCGGCACAAAGTACCCAGCCAGAATGTCTGCTCTTCTCTGAATGGGCGCCTTTGATGTCTGCGCTTCTTCAATCAGCTTCACAATTTGGTTCAGGGTCGTCTCCGATCCCACGTGCGTGGCTTGCATGAGGAAGCAGCCATGTTGGTTCACCGTGCTTCCGATCACTCTGCTGCCTGGCTTTTTGCTTACTGGCATCGGTTCCCCCGTGACCATGGATTCGTCCACAGAGGAGCTTCCATCAATCAAAACCCCATCCACTGGAACTTTGGCACCTTATAATACAAGCAGACCATTGTGCATTTTCGCACTTTTATGCAGACGTTTCGCCGAACCAAAAAATACTGAATTAAAAAGTAATATGGTGCATAATAGTTTTTCGAAAAACAGCAACTATTTATTTTTGGGGCAATTAGAAATGAAATAGGTATGCTATTTAAGACATTGCAGACAGACAGTTGAAAAACGGTCAATGAACGCAAGGAAACAGAAAAATGACTTACTTTTTGAATTTCTTTGAATTTCAACAAAAAATTATGAGTGCCACGTTTTTGTAAATTAACCCAATTTGAGAAAACTAAATCATTGGATAAAAAATTTTCATTCTGGTGGGAAACCTGAAAACTTAAAAGAAACTTGAAGTCGATCACGTTTTTCGTGACCTGTACACTTTTGCTGTTCGATAGTGGAGTTTTCTATCCTTCCAACAAAAGAATTGAACTGAACTTAAAAATAAATCATAAGTCAAACCGCGCAAAATCAAATTTGAGCAAGAAAAAAATTTCCGGAAAAAAACGAACTAAAACCACCAAGACCTATATAAGTATTCACTACGTTCATCGACTGTTAATAACTTTTCAAAAATTTCTAGTGGGGCCTCAACTGGTTTTAAAAGTGTCCTTTCTAAAGATAAGGTCTCGCTAGTGGCACTTTTTACTCAATGCGAACCAATATCAAGAACGCTAAAGACTGATCAGCAAGGCAACCTCACCTGGCACTACTTTCAAGATGTCATTTTTCTCCACTAGCTCAACCTCCATCGCAACTTCATTGGACACCGTTCCGTCTTCCGCTCGTTTCACCACAACCGCTTCCAGAGGCTGCAGCGAAATAAGTTTTGACAAGGCGTCCGAGGTCTTGCCTCTCGCTATGGACTCCAGCCACCGCCCGAGAGACACAAATGTCATCAACATCGCAGAGGACTCGAAAAAAGTCATGGGACTGGCGGGAAGACTCAGTGCCATAGCGAAAAACACAATGACGCACGAGTATATGAATGAAACCCATGTGGCAAGTGCGATTAACACGTCCATGTTAGTAGTTCGATGTCTCAACGCACTCCAGGCGGTTTGGTATATTGGCATTCCAGCGTAAAATTGAACCGGAACAGCAAAGAGAAACATCAGCAGGTTCATTAGTGACAGACCAGGCATGATCATGAAGTCTATCATCACAAAGTTCATTGAGAACATTATTGCCATAGTTGGAATTGCAAAGAGGAGAGAGAGGAAGAAAGACCTTCTCCATTTGTAAATTGTACCGGAGTGATCGAAGGAGTCTTTTTGTTTCTTGAGATGAGCCGAGTAGCCCAGCGAGTTAATCCGTTCGAGGATCCTTCGGGCACTGGTTTTATCATTTTGATATGTAACATTGATAGCTGACAACGCCGTGTCTATTAGACACTTCTCGACACCTTCCATGTTCAGCAGCTGATCTTGCAGTTCTTTCCAACTTGCTTCGTTTACATGGCCATTGACATAGAACTCAATGGAGCTCATGGACTTCTGGCCTGATCTGGTTTCTAATATTTGGCAATCATAGCCCAGAGCCTTAACCACAGTAACAATTCCATCAACTGATATCATGACTGGATCAAAAACGATCGCACCTTTTTCTCCTATGAGTGACACCGAAACACTTTTCACTCCATCCAATTTTTGAATATCCCCTTCGATTTTGGCGACGCAACTCGAGCAAGACATTCCTTTTATGGCTATTGTGACGCTTACGAAGCCCGAAGATCCTTCCATGTCTTCAATTACAATCTGCTGCTCGTTTTTAGCGTCATTTTGCTTCACCTTAGATTTCTTCTCCTTTTCGGATTTCGCATCATTTGTACTTTGAGGAAACGGCTGCTGGGAAACGTCAAATCCTAGTTCTTTGATGCACTCTATTATAGAATTCAATTTAGTACTTTCTGAGTTGTACACAAAGTATCCCTTCTCTTCCATTAGGCTGACCTTAGCGCTAGTTATTCCTGGTAGTGACTTCGCTTTGCTTTCTATGGCAGTGACACAAGAGTGGCAGGTCATTCCGGAAATGAACAAAACTCTTTCAAACTGAGCTGCTGCAATCACGTCTCCGTCATCCAAAGTAGTCTTACTCGGCCGCCGTATCTTCACATCTTTGACCATGTTTCTACAGGAGTCTCCACCTGCGAACGTCAGGGATTCTCCCACTCTTACATCACCTACAGCTCCTGGAGATCCAGCTAGGATCAACTCACTGGTCACCGGCTTGTAACTTTCAACCACTTGAGCTGCTTCTTTCACTTCTGCTTTGTACCCTGTGTCAGATACGGCTTTGCATATACATCGGGCACACTTGATTTGGTTTCCATCGAAGACTACTTCAATGCTTTTGGAATCCGTGTCAATTTTGAAAAAGTCGACACCCTTTTTCTGTCTCAAGGCTTCTCCAATAGCCTTTTTTATCTCGTTTTGATTCCCAAAAGATATTTCTGCAACAGAAACTACACATCTCTTCCACATTGCTGGCGGAGGTACGTTTGTAGGAAATGTATCTCCACTCATAGAAGCACTGGCTAAGAATGAATCTTCAGAGTCTTCAGCTTTGCCTTCATCATGTGCCTAAAACAAAAATTACTATCATCATCTATCGACCATCACTTCGGGGTTCCTTAAGAATTGATACTTCTGATTTGGGCTTCTACATATAAAAATTACGCGGCGCATTTTGGCGTAGTGCACTATTTTTATTTGAGCAATAAGATCAAGCGTCAAAAGTAAAACTGTATGAACTGAAAAGTGATGTAATAAATTCATTTACCATTGCAGGTAGCACATCATTTTCAGACCCTATCGTATACTCTTCGTTTTGGTTCATTCTGATAGATAAAACTACAGATAACTTTGTCATTTGTGAGTTTGTATATTCTTTTAACAACTTTTGACAAAGCCTTTCGCCAAACAGCCTTTTTACAAACAGACTATTGCACAAAAGGCTTTTGACAAACTTAAATCTTTTACACAGATTTTTGAAAAACAGTCTTTTCACATTTTAAAAAATCTTTTGACAATCCATTGTGCCTTTTTTGATACAAAAGCAGAACAGATGTTTTGTAAAAGCTGCAGTTAAAATTTTTAGAAGATACTTTTTTGGGAAGCGAATACATATGACTCATTTAAAACGCAAAAAGATATTGTTTCTGGAGACAATTTTGAAAAAAAAAATTGACTGTCCAAGATCTTAAGGTATAAGATTATCTGAAATGTTGTATTGATTCTTACAGGGCTTACAACGAACAAACTTTTTAGGCACCATGTAGAAAATCCACAAGCAAGAAATCAAACAGATTGCTGTAGCGATAAGCTTTCGGCGGAAATAATCAAAAGTCATATTCACTGCGGAATAGGGGCTCATGCTGGGTGAAAACCTCAAGAAAACTTTGGTGTGAACACCAAATCTTGGGTCCATGCGCAAAAAATTAAGTGTCCATTTTTTTTCTCAAACTGAAAACAACTATTATAAGAAAGATTCATCTTGGCCGATTTATCTTGAAAATTTGTTTTTCTTTGCAAACCAATCCCCGCTAATGGATGCTATCAGACCCCATTAAAAGGTGGAAACCTCGCTCCAAACTTTGACAACTTAAACTTCGCTAGTTTGAGAAATCATGTTTGTAATTTTTATTAAAATTCAGGTTTTTTTTCAATGAAAAACTATCAGACCAACATTTGTTTGAGGATCTAGCCCAGTAACTTGACCTAAAATATGCTAGTTTTCGAGATAATGACAATTTATGATTTTATGAAACTTTTTCACTTTTTTTCTCTAAAGAAAATTGTCTTTTTTCTCTAAAGACATCTGATTAAATGTTATCAGAAGAGCAATAACATAGCCAACTGACAGTTGCAAAAGAGCCATGAACGCAAAGAAACAGAAAAAAAAACTGACTTGCTTTTTAAAACAACTTCAACCTTTGAATTTCGAAGAAAAAAATAGATGGGCTTAAAGCTCCTTGAATTAGTGAAACAATAAAAAAATCACCAAGACCTCTATAAGATTACTCACTACTTTCATTACTCTTACTAGGCCGGGAATCAAGCCAAAAAATGTGAGCCCTCAAAGTGTTGCTTGTGGTCGAAATATTGACGAGTTTATTATTTGACAGAAACTTTTCAAATTTTTTTTCCCTGGCATCTGTAAAGCGTGACATCTCACTCATGCTTTTTGGGACAATGACATTAAGTACACAGATTTCATTGAACTGGAAGTGCTATAATATATTTTGTTAATTATTACGTTATCATTTATTTTCGTTAAGTAGGCCCCGGGTTTTCATTGGGCATTGAATATGCCCTCAGTCTATCCTCTAGATTTTTATACCTGGTAGTAAGTATAAGCAAACTTGATAAGTTGAGGCGTATAAAAATTGCAAGCAGGTATGATCCAGCCATTTTCCAACACAATTACTATTGGACTTTTGTGACCTAAGTTTTCAGCGGGATTAAATGCCTAGTGTTCGTTTGCACTTGTAAACGTGAACTGATTTTTTTTGTTTGTTATTCTCCATTCTTTGACAAATTGACTTTAACTGAAATCAAATTTGATGCAAAATATAATGAGGCATGTCATTTTACCGGAATTCATCTCATTTATTGCAGTTTTGCTCTCGCTTTTACTCTGATCTCAGCCTGATGTGATGTGCAAAAAAATACGATGTTTTTGAAAAAATCCCATCGTTTATCTGGAATAACTTTATAATCTCACTTGATTGCACGCGCAAAACAATCAGATGAATAACTATGCATAAGATTGGTTTATAATTAAAATGGCCCACCGCGAATGGCTTGAGAAGCTCAGCTGTATATCCGAGGTGGGTGACAACTTGCACAATTTCTTTATCGTCAAGGCTTGTTGCATCGAACGAGACTGAAGCACTTGAGTTAGGCTGCGACACTTCTACTCTAGTTAGCCCGGGTAGAGCAGACAACGCCAATGCCACTTTTCTTTCACACTTTCCACACTTCATCCCAATAACTGCTAGATGGATTGTCGCCAGTTTGAAGTTACCGACCGGCTCCAAAGACTTAACTTCGAAATCCAAAATTCGTAAGGCATTGATTATTTCGTCCTCAGATATATCTGGACTGACAAAAAACGAGCCGCATTTTTCGTTCAGGTTGATCTTTACCGACTGAACACCTTTCATGCTTTGAGTAGCTGAAATGATTTTGTTCACGCATTTCTTGCAATTCATTCCGTTGATTTCGAAGCTCAACTTTTTCACCGATTTAGGAGACTCGGCCATTGTGGCCGTGAAGCCGGACGCTTCGGCTGCTTCGTCAATAAGAGGAGAACAGTCCATTTCTAATCGGAAATGCGGGGCAGAAGATAAGTAATTATTTGGCTCTGAAAACTCTCCGCTTTCGTTGTTGGGCTCTTGAAATTGAAGGACAAAATGAACAACGGAGGCAGTGAAGGAGGATTCTAAATCTCCTATCAATGTATAGTCTTTGCGTTGTAAAACGGATGTAGTGCTCGGGGCTGTATCTTTTGTGTGTGTTTCCCCTGCAACAGGAAGGCTTTGGAAAGATGAGTTAATAAACTGTACACTACCCACGCAGTTTAATGAAGAAAATGATTCTATGAGGTTGAATAATAATTTCTGCTTTGCCTCTCCAATATCGGAAATCAGTTCATAATCGCACGCGGGTTTGATTCCTATTTTGACCGTATATAAATCCCGCCCACGACTATAAGAGCTAAGAATGGAGCCGTCAGCATTACTTATTGAGTCTTCATTTGCTGTGCTACCAGCTCGGGTCAACTCGGTTGAGTTTGCATAAATCGGGTAATAGATCAAACCATCGTTGCGTGTTTGCGCTCGTTCTAATTCAAGTTCTTTATCTCTGAATAGATCTGGTTTTATTCCCGTTTCGCGCAGTTCCATTATCAGAAAGTATATTTATTCATTCAACAACAGCCATGACATTAAAGCCAACAATTCAAAAATTGGCCCCAACCAACATTTACGCAAATTTGCGCGCTGCTGAAACTGATGCCCTTTTGAGGCAAAATCATCAGCAACTTTTCATGACTTTGTCTAGAAAAAATTAGCGAAGGAATTATCACCTAGATAGAGTCAATTTTTACCTAGGTCGCGAGACTGATTGCGATATCATATACAAGTCGTTTCAGTAATGATTACAACTTCAAAAGTGTTTTTTCGGTATCGATTACCATTTAGACAAACTTCAGCAAAAGGGTTTTTTCTCTCTAAAATGCCTATTTTCAAGTCCATTTTGGACAACGTTTACTTCGAAATTTGTAAGAAACAGCCGAGTTTAAAATCTTCACATTGATTAAATCATAATTCTCGTTGAGAATGTTTCACGCCGTATGAACGACTTTTTTTTTACTACGTGTAAGAAGTCCGATGCAAAACTTAGGTTTTTGAAACCTAACATTGGTTGTTTCATAGAGGTAGCTCTGATCATTTGCTCTTGGATTACCTAATAAATCGAAGTGCTGAAATTCGAAGTAAATGTTGCTCAAAATGAACCTTAAAAACAGACATTTTAGAAATACAAAACCTTAATAGAAATACAAAACCTTGTACCGTACCTGCTTGGGCAATCATTGACGGTCAATCAGTTATAGTTCCACATTTAACTTTTGTCATAAATACTTGCTTAGATGAGAACATTTTCCCGATCGAACTGAAAAAAGCAAACGTAACCCCTTTGTTTAAAAAAGATGACCCAATGGATGCAAAAAATTATCGGCCAATATCAATAACTTGTGCTTTTTCTAAAATTTTTGAAAAAATTTTACATGCCCAAATAACAGAACATCTTGACAAATTTCAGATAATGACACCATTTCAATTCGGATTTCGCAAAAACATTTCAACACAAGATGCTCTTGTTTATGTGACAGAAAGTATTCGAAATCAAATAGATTCAAAAAAAATCGTACATGCAGCTTTATTAGATCTGTCCAAGGCTTTTGATTCTATTTCGCATGAAGTTTTAATTGAAAAAATGCTTTCTCTCGGTTTTTCAAATGGAGCAAATGCTTTAATTGCTAGCTTCCTAAACAAACGTATTCAAAGAGTAAACGTCAATGGAATTTTTTCAGACTGGATTGAAATAAAACGAGGTGTCCCACAAGGAACGGTACTTGGTCCGTTGTTGTTCAATTTATATGTTAATGACATACAAGAGCGATTATATGAAGGTTGTACTTTAGTTCAATATGCTGACGACTGTATGGTTTTTTCCTCTTCTATAATTTCTGAGGATGCTTTGACTCGATTGCAAAAATCACTCAATAATCTAACGGAATTTTTTGCAGAGAACCAATTGAACCTGAATGCATCTAAATCGGAATTTATAACATTTTGTCAAAAAAATGATAGCAAAAATGTGGATACTGATAAACTAGTAATTAGTGGGCATTATGTAGCCAAAAAATCAGAATGCAAATATTTAGGCATAATTCTTGATTCAAGTTTATCTTTTCATGCTCAAATCAAAACAATTCTCCAAAAAATGGCCCAAGGGATTAAAACTATTGATACAATTGGACAACAACTGCCGACATTATCATTAGTTGCCTTGCTTCATTGTCTTGTTTTATCACATTTAGATTATTCAGCAATTTTTTTACAACAAATTAATGCTACTTTGATGCTATCTCTGGAGAAACAGTTGAACTGGGCGCTAAAAAGAACATATTTCAGATCGAAATTTAAATCTTCTTCCCTTCTTCGCATTAGCAAATCGTTCATTGGAATCGAGAAAAGAATTGAGTTAAAGTGTATAACATACTTATACCAATATCTTACAAACAAAAAGAAGGCTTTCGAAAATACACTGAGACTACCGACTGCCAATTATAGGCTCAACGAAAGAACGAAACAAACTATTTTTGACAAACATTGTTCGACTGCTTCTCTACAAAAATCATTTTTTCATTTGACTTCTAAAAAATGGAATTCACTGCCCATAATTTTGCGCAATTTAGAAAAATCGAAAACAGAATTCAAGAAAAAATTGAAAGAATTTTACGTGAGTGAATTGAGAAACAATCCTATATGTACTAATACAAATACGTGGCGTGATTTCCGTTTTTGCTAGTTCTATATGTTTTAATTCAGTTTAGTTTTTCACACATTGCTTGAAAGAGAAACTGTATATACTCTGTATATACGCTGTATAATTGGACTATCTGTAAAATTGTTTGTAAAGTTTTATTACCAGCTTGTTCCTAATTCTTAAATCTTTATTTTTCTATAGTATCCGAAACTTCATATACTTTAATCAACCAATTTCCGAACTGTAACCGATTTTGTTTTTTTTGTTTTGTTTATTGCTTGTTTTCTGATGTTTTGTTTTTGTTTGATGTAACCAATGAATTTATAACCAATTTTATTATTTACACTTTGCTACACTGATGCCTCGGCTCTTTATTGTATAGTAATTCAAGTGTTCTTTCTTCTTCTTCTAATTTAACGCTCAATTTTGTCCAGTGTATGTTCAGTTTAAGCGATGTCCCATTTAAGCAACTGTACCTCACGAATTGGTAACAATAACATAACAACATCCAACAATTCATCTTTATACTTATCGAGTAAACTATTTCACAAGAATTTCAAATCATTTCAAAAAAAAACATTTGTCATGTTTCCAAAACCATTCAACAGTAGACAAAAGGCTTCACGCCGTTGCAAGAATCAGAGCACGCTTATTGTTACAAACTGTTACAATCAATAATCTCACTTAATTGAAATTCTACACAAGAGGACAAAACACAATGAAAAATTTGCATCGACCGACAGCAAATGATCTAAACTACCGTCTCTGAAAGCCTCAATTTTTGATTTAAAGAATTTACCATTTTCCGGGTCCTAAAATGCCAGTTTCTACCATTTGAATTTTTTTTTTCCAACGGTGTGAGAAGTGAGGAAAGTTATCACACTGAACAACGCAATATACTCGTTTAAATTGTTTCACATCGCATGATCAAATGCTCCTACTTCCGCTTATTCGAAAAGTGTTCACTCTACAAAAACGAAAAATTTCACTAATAGAAGAAAGTGGCATTTTAGGAACTAATAAGAGATCAAAAACAAAACTGAAACTTTCAGAGCGGGCAGTTTTCATCATTTGCAGTGGTCGATGACCAATTTTTAGAAATGTGTTCTCCAAAAAAAAAATAATGAAAATTTTAGCGAGTAAAAGGGAAAATTTGCAATTCATTTTGTCGACTAGTGTAGAACCAAAAAAGTGAACTTAAAGTAAAGCTAGCTGTGTCCTGCAATCTCTTCAGTTTTGGTGCATATTGTATCAGTCGCCTACTTAAGTCACATATGAGGTTAAAGAAAAATAGGCCCTATAACCATTGGCTCAAGAGTCAGGGACACTATCTCTTGTGTTTTTCGAACTCGAACGGTCGGAGCCAATTCGGTTCACTTGCGACATGAGACTAAAAACCCGTTACAGCTTAAAAGCCACTACCAAAATACTGTAACATTCGCCCGAATATAACACAGCGACGGAGCGTAGAAAAAGTACCTATTAACGACTGGCAGGCGTCAATTACCTTAATCCTACTCGTTTTTCACCGTCTCGACCTATGTGCCAGTCGGTCATATTTGGAAGTTTGACCTTGAGAAGAGCAGAAAATACTTGATTTTGGAGAGAAATTTTATTTTTCAAAAATTCGAATGGAACATGTCATGCACGATTTTCTCGCGACAACTGAAAATCAGAAAAAGAAATCAGAACAATTTTAGAGCAATTGCGGGAAAGTTAGAAAGTAAAAACGAGTGGGAAATTGCTATTCGCAATTTCCGTCTATATATAATCGAGAGTAGAGCTGTCCTACTTGAAATAGAAGACAGAGTATCCCCGAGGGAGCGATTACTAAAGTTGGACCAGAGTGAACCTTCAGCGGAAAGGCGGACAACTAGAGTGTCCCAACGGTCCAAGAGAACTCAAATTCTAGAGCATGAACTTATCCTTGCTGTCTAAACTATAAAACATTAAACTTCTCTTAGTCATTTATTTCTTGAGTTAGTTACTGACTGGATTATTTTCCCAATTCTTGAGCGTGCTGCTATGTGAGTACAAATTTAATTTCTAGAGTGTGTTTTATGATTGTTATGTTGAGATAAGGCGAGTTTTAGGTTGATCCATCTGAAATGGATCAAAGTCACACTGTCTAATAAAAAGTAACCTAACGGATTGTTCCAACCCGGTTTTTAACGGCGTTCATGTATTTTGGGTATCTAGAGACCTAAGTATGGGGACGTTTCTAATTCTAGAGTGGGGGGATATTTTAGTAGTAGCCTTTAAGCTGTAACGGGTCGTAGTCTCATGTCATAAGCGAACCGAACTGGCTCCGACCGTTCTTGAGGTGGGAAAACACAAGAGATAGTGTCCCTGACCCTTGAGCCAGTGGTTATAGGGCCTATTTTTCTTAAGCCTCATGTGTGACTGCAGTAGACGAATGTTACATAGTGTTTTTATGGCGCTCCTGGGTGTTTACGACATCAAGACTACGGAGTCAAACCCACTTGAGACAGCTTCGGGCTGAATGCCCATTCTAGAGTACCGGCGGTACGGTTCGACAGGAACGTGCAAACCTTCCGGTTGTACCGTGATAGCTTTTTAAGAAAACTCGAGAAAATTTCCTGGTACGCTCTCCGAACGAGGCTTAGCTAACCGAGTAAAGGGGGGCAACTAGGGGGACAAAAACACGAGCAAAAAGACAAAAAGCAAAACAAAAACCAAAAAAGAATAGAAAAAGGAACAAAAACCATAAAACGAAAAAAGACAGAGTGACTTTGACACCAGATTAGTTGGATCAAACCTTTATATTAATTAAATAGTATACCCATACTGTTTTACAAGTTCGATCGTTTCGATCAACCTAGCAATTTAAACCAGTAAACTGAATAAAGTGCCCAAAGTGGGGCGTTGTCAAGGGTTTTCAGATAGCTTGGAACTTAGCTGGACCAATAGGAGACTTGACTGGAAGAGGTGACCAGCCGAGTGGGAAAGTGGTTCAGGGACACTGAGCTGAACCAATAGGAGACTCGACTGGAAGAGGTGACCAGCCGAGTGGGAGAGTGGTTCAGGGACACTTGGCTGAACCAATAGGAGACTGGACTGGAACAGGTGACCAGTCGAGTGGGAAAGCAGCCAAGAAGGATTTGGCAATTCTCGAGTTCTCAAGTTGGGCAGAACGGGTATCGTTAGAATCCACATTACATTATAGGAGATAAGTGTAAAATTGGATAAGCGAAATCCCCCAGTTTTGAGGAACGTTTTTACTTGAGCAGGCCTGGAAACAGGTCTACGGTTTTCTCTTGAGAGGTTTAGCACCCGGCGCTTAAAGTAATTTTTAGGCTTAAGAAGGGGGGCTAGAAAGGGGGGAGGTTAGAAGGGGGGCTGGTTAAGTTAGAGGTTGGCGGTTGTAAATTGTAAAAAGGGGGAAATTAGAGTAACTAATTAGTCGACATCGTTGACTTAGTTACATTAGAAATTAACACGCGTTGGTAATATTAGGTAGAGATCCAGAATTCAACTCGAGTTAAGACTGGTACGCTGGTTGGTTTGGTAGGGGGGACCGGATATAGACAGCTTTTGTGATACCCCATAAGATCACTAGTGGGGGGAGGAAAGCGCGTGGCAATTAGGTACCAGACATTTTTTTTTGGACGAAAGGTAGACATTGGTCACCTTTGAATTTCAGGTGGACTCATTTTTCTGTTTTTATTATTTTTCTTACTTAGATTTTTGTTGCATTTTAGTGAGGATTTGTGTTTGGTTTTATACGAACAGGTGATCACAAGATACCTGCGCACCTACATTGAAATAGAAACAACCCAAAAGAAGAGGGGGTCAGCATTTGGCTTTTAAGAGAGGGTTTTTGGGAAAATTTTACTAGAGCTCGAGTGGTGGTACAAGGTACGGTGGTTCAAGAAGACCCTACAACGAGGAAGACACTCCGTGACGAGTATTGGGACAGGGTCTTGGGACAGTGGTCTTGGGACAGTGGTCTTGGGACAGTGGTCTTGGGACAGGGTCTTGGGACAGTGGTCTTGGGACAGGGTCTTGGGACAGTGGTCTTGGGACAGGGTCTTGGGACAGTGGTCTTGGGACAGTGGTCTTGGGACAGGGTCTTGGGACAGTGGTCTTGGGACAGTGGTCTTGGGACAGGGTCTTGGGACAGGGTCTTGGGACAGTGGTCTTGGGACAGGGTCTTGGGACGGTGGTCTTGGGATAGTGGTCTTGGGACAGGGTCTTGGGACAGGGTCTTGGGACAGGGTCTTGGGACAGTGGTCTTGGGACAGTGGTCTTGGGACAGGGTCTTGGGACAGTGGTCCTGGGACAGTCTTGGGACAGTGGTCTTGGGACACTAGTCTTGGGACACCAGCCTTGGGACACTGGTCTTGGGACACTACCCTTGGGACACTAGTCTTGGGATACCAGCCTTGGGACACTGGTCTTGGGACACTGCCCTTGGGACACTAGTCTTGGGACACTAGCCTTGGGACACTAGTCTTGGGACAGTAGTCTTGGGACAGTAGTCTTGGGACACTGGTCTTGGGACACTACCCTTGGGACAGTAGTCTTGGGACACTAGCCTTGGGACACTAGCCTTGGGACAGTGGTCTTGGGACACTAGCCTTGGGACACTGGTCTTGGGACAGTAGCCTTGGGACACTAGTCTTGGAACAGTGGTCTTGGTACAAGGGTCTTAGGACACTAGCGGAGAGTACTGTGATAGTGACGAATAGTCTTGGGACGGTATAGAAATTGAAGTCAAATTACAACAAGTGCGTTTTAAGACAGAACAAGACAAATCGAAATAGGTAGGGTTAAGACCAAATTAAGGAAAATTTTTCGGAGGTTTTAGAAAGAGAATTGGAGAAGGTTTTTAACACGTTGTACAGAATTTGTTACCACAAAAAATATTTTTTTTACCCTTAGAATAGAATCGTGTATATAATAAAATTGTAAATAGAAGCAGTTGTAAATAGAAATGATGAGGCGGAGTAGGGTACCGGTGCTCGAAAAAAGGTCAAGTGGATCAAACATGAAATATAATTCATCGCTGCGCGGAACGACATCAACAGGCCCAAAGATAACAAAGAAGAACTTTTCAGTTAACATGGTCAGTACGAGAAGTGGCACCGAGAGTAAGACACGAGAAGAGGTGGGGGAAAAACAGGTGGAGCCCACAATCGAAATCGACCTAGAGACACCAGACCAGAGCGTAGATGAGGTGGAGAAGAGGACAACGGAATCCACACCGATGCCCCACGTGGAAGACCAAAGTCCAAAAACCGTGGAGTTTTCACGAATAGACGCATTGGAAGACACAACAGGCAATACCCGAGAGACTGTGAAAAACGACTCTCAAGTGAAAAAGACATCCTTCACAGACAAGTTGGCAATGATGGTCGGATTCAAAGCGAAAGAAAACGTGACTGAAGAACCAAAAACAGAAAGAGCACGAACATTTGGTACAGTGAGCACGAAAGCGACAGAAACCGGCCAGAATGAGGAACAAGCTAAAGCAGAGGCTAAGGCCGAAGAGAAACTCACGGCTGACCATGAAGAGACTACCATTGAGCTGGGCGACTTGTTGGCGAAATTAAATCAGATCGACAAAAGACTTAAGAACAGTGAAGAAGACAGAGAGGTGATAAAAAAGGAGATAAGATACAACAAGCACGAGTATCTAGACAGTTATTTTAACCTGGCTAAGGCAACAGAGGAGAGACTCAAGGAGATGGCAGACAAGGTAGAAGCCACCAATGAAGAACGAGAAAAGAACATCAAAACAGACATGCAACAGTTGAAGAACCGATATGATGATGTCAACAGCCAATTAGGGAGCCTGGAAAGGAGAATGGACACAATGAGCAAGAGTCAAGCCGAGAGTTCGTGTGCAATACAGGCGAAGTTGGATGCAATCTTGAGAGGTTCTACTCCACAAGAAAGACCGGCAGCGGATCGTACGCAAAGCACCAGAGTTGACTTTGTAGAACCACAAAGGAACAAACGGCAATCGACACCGTTGCCCTTAACCAGGGATGCGATAAGCATAGCACCAACAACTGCGAAAACAATAATGAAAAATGGAACGTCGAATACAACGGCTGCTCCGGGAGATTCAACAGCTAACAGCAACACAGGACCAGATGCTATGACATGGGCCAGCACTTGGGAGATGATGAACAGGACTCTAGAGGCCTTCGCCACGAGGAACACTGACTCGAGCGACAGGAGAGAGGGAAAATCAAGAAAGACATTCAAGAAGCCAAAAGAATTCAAGGACGACTCCGATGGATGCATTGACACTTGGGTGGAAGTGATGAGATTACATCTAGAGCAAGACAACTTGAGTGACGAAAGGCAAGCATGTACAGCCATACTGAGCAACTTGGAAGGAACGGCATTAAAATGCGTGGTCGCAAAGAAGGAGGAAGAACGCGACACCGCGGACAAGATCTTCGAGATATTGCTGAATCGATTCGGGTCAGGCATGAAGGGTCACCAAGCGATGATGCGATTTGAAAAGAGAAGGCAGAGGGACGACGAGTCAATAGATCGGTTCCTAGATGACCTCGAGAGCTTGAGAAGGAGGAGTGACCCAGAGGAGTCGACAAATAGACGGAACTTTAGCATTGCCTCGAAGTTCATCGATGGGGTGAAAAGTGATGACTTAAGGACAATGTTAGCAACATACTACACATTGTCGAAGGACAGCGCACCCACCCCAGAAGAAATGAGACAGAAATCAAGAGAATACATGCTGATGAAACCTAAGAAGTACTCATATTCCGAAAACAGGAACACGCAAGGGGGAAGCCAACCCCAGAGGTCATCATGGTACAAACCTAGAGATGATATGGACAAGCGTAGATCATGCGCGAACTGCGGGTCAGCGGATCATCATGTGGCTGACTGCACAACGTACAAACAAGGCATGAAGAGCCTAGGTTATGCACCGGATGAGGAGGATATGAGCCAGATGGAGGAACACGAGTACTATAATGGCTTAATCATCAAGATAGGCGCCAGATGCTTCTTCTGTAATCAGGAGGGGCACTTCAGAATGGATTGTCCCTTGTTCTGGGAAGCGGTCAAGGACCAGAATCACCCCAAACATAAGTTGGCATTAGCGGCGGTGCAGAATCAGCGGAACAGGCAAAACGAGTTTGAATCTAGGAACTTGGGGGCACCAAACACCGAATTGCCGACGAAGACAGTGAAAGCTGTTACACATGTTAGTGGTGCGCTAGAGTCCGCGGCCGGAAGCTCTCTAGAGATAAATTATGAGAAAGCGGCGACGGAAGCAATTGCCAAAGTGAAACAAGATCTGGCTGCGAAAGAAATAGAGCAACGACTAAAGTTGGAGATCGAAAGACAGAATTTTAACGAAGCATTAACCGGATCGAACTCAATACCAGAGGCTAGAACGGGCTCAATGAAGACCGGGAATTGTAACATCGTGAAAATGGTGACAGGTAAACCTTTTGGGATATCGAAAATCGGAGCAAGAATAATGTCGATAATCACAGTGGGCGGACACGAGGTAACCAGAAACTTGAGCGAGCCGAGCGACCAGACGATAATGCACATTGACGTGTATGCAGACTACTTGAGTGGAATAAGTCCACAAACGACTTCTAGAGCGCTCAGGGCACTACTCACGAGAGGGGGCAGCAAATCGGTACGTGTTGATAATAGGTACACTGAAGCTTATGGTCCACACGAGGTCATGCTGAATATAGATGGAATCAACATCTATACAAAGACGATGATAACATGCGACGAAGACCTAATTGGACAAATCTATGTAGGGAAAGAAGAATTGAAAGTAAGATCGATCGGACACTGTGCCATGCTTGAAGAAGATGCAATGCACATCGGGACGGAAGCAGACGTGACAGGGCACGTGCTAGACATAAATGGCAAAAAGACTCAGTTGCGTGGATTACTTGACACGGGAGCAGTCTTGAGCGTCATACCAATCGAAACATGGGAAAAGATGGGCTTTGACAAAGGTGACTTGATAGACTCGAGAATACGGCTGTCAGCTGCAAACAAAGGGGCCCTACGGGTGCTGGGCAGGACGCCGATAATAGCCCTCAATTTGGGGGAACGTAACCTGTGGATGAGCTTCATCGTGGTAGAAAACCTAGATGAATCTGACCAATTCATTTTGGGCAGAGACTTCATCAGGAATTTGGACGTAACGATTGATCTAAATAATGCAATGTTCAGGATACGGAATCCGGATAGGAGGTACGCAATCAAACCGGTAAATTTAATAATGGCGAATGAAAACAAAGCACCGGTATTCTTGAGTAGGAGAGTGAGGTTAAAAGCTAATGAAGCGGCAATCGTAAGCTTGAGGATGAAAAATTATAATGAACTAAGTGACAACAAGCAAGTGTGTATAGTTCCAAATCCTAATAGTCAAAGCGCTGCTGTTTTAGGAAGATCATTTTCGATAACGAAGAGCGGCCTCTGCGTCAGTGTCTTGTTAAATACCCTTGATATACCGATCACGATACAGAGAGGCAGGAAGCTGGGATATGCTTTACCGGTTAAAACTCGATATGAAACAATTGAAAACTCAAAACAAAATGAAGTTGTTGATTGTCCCAACCACAGGGACAAAATTTGTATCTTGAGACGATTGCAGAGAATAAAAGATTCTTCAGGTCTTATCAAATCACTTAAGTCAGAAACGGACGATGGGCTTTCGAGCTGTTCGAACTTTCCAGAGAGACCCACACTAGATGAAATGCAAATTGATAAACCGGTTCTGCCGGAGATTGAACATTTAAGGGGCAAACTGAAAGATGAACAGCTCGAAGCTATCAAGGACGTACTAGAGCGAAACGAGGAGGTCTTTTCAAGGCATAAGGCGGATATCGGGTGTTGTAATTTTGTTGAACATGAAATTGAACTTGAGGAAAACGCGGTACCACACAGGGAGGGGGCGAGGCGCATGACCCCACACAAATCGGACGCGTGTAGAAAAGAAATCGAAACGTTACTAGAGTATGACATGATAGAACCATCCAAGTCACCGTGGGCGTGTGGAGTAGTGATGGCCAAAAAGAAAGGCGACCAGTTAAGGTTTTGTTGTGACTTTCGATACCTGAACTCCGTCACGGTGAAGGATGCCTATCCCATACCTAGAATTGATGAGAGCCTCTCGAAGTTAGGTGATGCGAAATTTTTTACGACTCTTGATTTAGGCTCGGCCTTTTGGCAGGTACCATTAAGGAAGCAAGACAGGGACAAGACAGGGTTCGCCTGCGAGTTGGGTCTGTTTCAATGGAAACGGATGCCGTTTGGACTCTGCAATGCAACAGCCACGTTTCAGCGGCTGATGGCACACGCGTTGATAGGCGTGACGAAGAAGTACGGCAACCTGGTAATGTGCTACGTGGACGACGTGGTAATAGCAACGCCGACACTAGAAGACCACATCGAGAGGCTTGACGAGGTGTTCGCGTGCATGAAAAGATCGGGGCTGAAGTGTAAACCATCAAAGTGCGAGATACTCAAGGACTCGATTAAATACTTGGGAAGGATGGTAGATAAGCACGGCATCAGACCTGATCCAGACGCCGTGGAAGCAGTCCTAACCTGGAAATCACCGAAGACGGAGCACCAGCTGATGAGCTTCCTGGGTTTCGCCAACTATTATAGAGAATTCATCAAGGGCTATGCGGACAAGGTATACCCGATGCAACAACTAATGAGACATAAGGGCAAGAAGTTCACGTGGAACAACGCGGCAGAAGAGTCATTCCAGAGAATAAAGAAAGAGCTGTGTGAGGCACCAGTACTGGGTATGCCGACTGAGAAAGGGATGTACGTGCTAGACACGGACGCATCAGTAGTCGCTATTTCTGGGATTCTCCATCAAGAACAAGAATGGAATGGGAAGACAGTCTTGAGACCAATAGCATACGGGAGCAAGGTCCTAAGTGACACAGAAATGAAGTACGGAGCACCGAAAGCAGAGATGTTCGCGGTGGTCACCTTTGTCGAAAAATACAGAGCATACTTAGGCAGTGAGCCCTTCAAGCTGCGAGTCGACAACCGAGCACTAAGCTGGCTGAAAACGTACTCAATGGACCAGAGCTATATTGGGAGGTGGATAGTTCGCTTGGATGGATACAACATGATAATTGAGCACAGAACACGAGATAAACATCAAAATGCTGACAGCTTGAGTAAGAAGACGGAGTTCTACGAGAGGCAAGAACAAAGAGAGGCGGACAGACCTGAGATCAAAGACGGCTTCTCCTTTATGGACAAAGAAACGTACGACAGTCTTCCACTCACGAGATGGCTGGACAAATCAGGCAAACCGATTGAAGATCATCCCGAATTGCCGAAAGAGCCTCTTGAAAAGACCATCTTGCAGAGAAGCAGAGGGATTCCGGTAGGAATAATGCTCAAGTCCAAGATCGTGAGGGAAACACTCAAGGCAAAAGGTTATGATCTCATCCAGGTAGAGGAGGGAACGGTCCGAATAGATGAAGACTTAATGAGGTTGCTTGAGAAACTATCAGATGACAAGCCCGTGATCCAAGGGAAAGGTCAGGAGGCACCGGAACTAACCATACTTCGGAGAGAAGAAACAGTGAACAATACTGACGTCTCAAAAGGAAGCATCACTGATAGCAAGGAAGTTGTGCGATCACTAGTTAAAAAAATCCCCGACAAAATTCTGGAGCAGACAAAAGTCAGGGATAAGAAAGTAACATTCAGAGAAGAAGTTGAACACCTGGGACTAGATCAAGAGTCCGGGGAGTGGTCCAGATTCATGGAAGAAGACGAAACCGGAGAAGGGAAATTGTCCGGGGAGCGTGAAGAATGGGATGAAGACTCGGATGAGAGCAGCGAAGACCAAGACAGTCTATGCATGATACTGGCGGAAGAGAAGATAAGACAGCACGACAGGGAATTACAGACGGATCCATCTTCAGGGACGTACAATCTGGAAACACAAGAGGTACGAGGTGGTGAAGAGCTCGAGAAAATAGCAGTTTCAAGAAAACCACTAAGGGAACTATCGTGCAACTCAAACGTCAGAACGAATCTGGTACCAGAAGACGACATGAAAATCGTGAAAAGGATGATATGTGTGAAACTGAGCGATGACATCCACAACCCTGGGGAGATGAATGGACAGATCATGGCGCTAAAGGAGCACGTTAAGGCGAGATACAGGCTGTCTGACCTAATAAGGGCCCAGAGGAATGACAAAATGACAAGTAACCTCTCCAAATGGATCCATTCGGGAGTCAAGGAGAAAGGGGAACTTGAGGAAGACAGCTACAAGATCTTGAGCCAGTTCTACAAAGAAAAGAGAGATTTACTGTATCACACAGCTGAAGGGGTGGTAGCGTGCAAGAGAAGAGATGAGGAAAAAATATTACACAAACACAACCTCATCATACTACCACAACTGTACCAAACGGAAGTGCTTTTCAGATCACACGACCAGATGGGCCATCAGGGGATAGATAAAGTACAACAAAGGATACTTCACAGGTTTGACTGGCCGGGAATGAGAAAAGCTTGCGAGAGGTGGGTGAATGCCTGCCTAGCATGCCTTCAAGTAAAAGACCCAAGGAAGATGAAGTTTCCCCTCAAGTCTGTCGAGAGTTCGGAATTCATTGAAGTGGTGCAGATAGACCATCAGAAAATCTGCATGACGGAGTCGGGTTATAACCAAATACTAGTTATAATAGATCACTTCACCAAGTTGGCGGAAGCGGTTCCGTGCCAGACAGCCTCAGCAGAGGAGACATGTGATCACCTGATAACGCATTGGATATCGCGATATGGTTGTCCAATGACTTTCCAGTCAGACAACGGCAAGGCTTTTGTGGGGGACTTGACAAAAGAATTGATGAAGAGATCACACATTGCTCAAGCACACTCGACGACCTATCATCCACAGACCAATGGGTTGGTAGAGAGACAGAACAGGACACTGGTCAACATGCTCAGGGTGTACTGCTCGAGATACATGACGGACTGGGACAAATACCTGCCACAAGTAGTAGGAGCCTATAATAGTACTCAGCACTCAACGACGGGTATCAGTCCTTTCATGATGTTGACAGGCAGGGAAAGGGCAATGCCTCTAACATTCTTCTACCCGGAGTACGAGGGGAAGAGGACGTCACCTCAAGCATACGTGAAGGAAGCGATCAAAAGACAACAAGAGCTAAACGAGCTATGTCGGAGAAACACGGCGCAAGCGCAAATGAGGCAACGCAAGAAATATGACGAAAAGATACTAAGAGCAAAGCCATACGAAGTGGGCCAATACGTGTGGGTTTTCCAAAATGTCATACCTCCCAAGGGAACAAAGAAACTACTCAAGAAATGGAGAGGACCGTTCATGATTACGGAAGTACATCAACAAGGAAGGTTCTATCGCTTGAGTACAGGGCGAGCAGCACATTACGAAAATCTGAAGCCTCACATTCCGTCTCCGGAGGACTGGTGCCTGCCAAAAGACATGGAAGGTCTTGAGTACCTGGTGGTGGAACCAGCGTGCGAAGTGAATGAGAAAGGCACTAGAGAGAAAAATGATGGTAATGAGAACTTGAGTTTGGACGACAACGAAAAGATAGAAGTGGAGTCGGATGCAGGTTCATTTGTAGAAGAAGACTGGAACGATCCCGAGCAAAACGAGGTACCGAAGTGGATGGAGCCGGATCGACCAACACCACCGGAAACCAGGACTGGCAATCGCAAACGCACAGGCATGAGGTACAATAGGTACGGGGATGACTTCTTGATCGATAAGATACAGCCAGACAAGTTGGGCGATGAACTACTAAGCGCAGGCGAACTGGAAGCCGGAGAGGAATGGCAGGTCATTGACGATGGTGGACATTATCCGCAGGATGATTACTCGACGCCAGAATTGGAGACGGATCTCGAGCAGAGTGAAATAGAAAGGAGGGAGAACACGAACTTGAGGATTCTAGAGTGGATGCGTGATGTCAAGGACGAGAGCCACGAAGGACAAAGCATTCAGCAAGTCGATATATCCGCAGCAAATTACATGAAGACAGAGGACCCTCTTTTCGGATGGACAGCAACAGACAGGCCACTGGACATCCCTAAGGACAATTCAGACCCGACTACATCGACGGGGACGTCGATAAATATTTTTGTCCGGGGAGTGGGGGTAGGACTTACCCACACCGAAAATTTGATGATAAAGAAGCTCAAGGAAGTGAGGGAAACAAGCGGATTGGAACTGGAGGAAGAAGAACCAGAGCCTACCATAGGAAGGAATTTCAAAACGAAATTCGAAATACCCAATGAATACTCAGAGAACATCATGATAACAGATAGCGACTTCATCCTGTCAAACAGGACCAGCGCGATCTGCATCACGGCGGATATGAGTTTCAAATCAAGATTGGAGGCTGACTTCAAAAGAGAGTACCAGAACGTAGAGTTTCTGTTCAGACAGAGGCCAGGACTGGGAGGCATAGCAGCGCTTCCACCGTCAGTGGCACAAGTCCCGGGCAAATACCTCTGCTTCCTAATAACGAGAGTCAACGACAGAAACACAATTGATCCCGAACACGTGATATTGGCACTGACAAGACTACGTGACTTCATGATTGAAAGAGGAATAGTGGAGGTCTCGATGCCGGTGTACGACCCAAATAGGGGCAAACTGAGCTCGAGGGAATTGTACGCTATCCTACATGTGGTCTTTGCAGAAACCGAGATAATGGTGCATCTTCACAAGAAGTACTACTTGAGCATCGCCTGAGTCGGGTACATGGAGGTATCAGGTCGGGTGTGAGGGAGGAGTCTTGAGTCAGGTACTGGGGTGCGGCGCAGGTAAAGGGATCTTAAGATGTGATTGGCATGACAATTGAATTTTAAAAGAAAGAATTGATGGTGCTAAAACATAAAATGAATCTGCATGTTCTTAAGGGAGATCCAATCAAATTGTTTTAAGTGATATGTGAATGATAAGATTTTAATCATATGGGTAGAAGGGGGGTCTCTAGGATAGGAACGTGACATACTAAGTTTTAATGAGCTCTATGTTTTCAGATCAAGTTTGAAAACAAAGTTGAATATCCAACTACACTCAAACGAGAAACAGAAAAAGAGAATCTTGATTGAACACGCGACAATCCGGATCTACAGCAAGTGCTTGCAAGAGAAGATTTCTAGAGATTTCTTGAATTGGGTAATACTTGAGTTGGTAAGGTAATTCTTGAGTTGGTAAGGTAATTCTTGAGCTGGTTGACATCTATCTACACACATCCCGAAGTTATAAAGAATGGCAGACCGATTCTGGAACTCTATGCCCACGGCTCTGCAGAGGCCCACTCTTGACGAGCTGTACAGACGCTTGAGGGACCTGGACCACACCCAGATCGACGAGAGAATGGCGGTGATGCTGAATGCGATCCTCCAGTTGGAGGATCAGGGCGAGTGCAGGGAGTCTGCGACAGAGGCTGTCTTGATAGTCGGCTACACCACTGAGGGCATATCAAATCGAGCACAGACCAGATGGTTGTCTTGGAATGCGGATGGAGGAGTAAGGGGCTTTGACTTGGCAAGAAATCCTGGCCTGAGTAACAACACCGAACACGGCGCAGGAGAGTTCCCGCTACCGACGAGGCCAACAGCGAGATCCACGGGCCAGAGCTCGAGTAAGGTGCCGTCGATGTCGCGAGCGCAACAGACGACCGAGGCATATCCGGAGCTGGGAGTCCTAAGGAAAGATCTTGAGAAGGCGCTGAAGGAAAGGAATAAAGCGAACCTCGATCGGGATCAGGCGAAGTTGGATAGGGAGAGGCTTCAGCTGGAGAGAGACCAGGCAGTCGACGAGCGGGATCAGACGTTGAAATTACTTGAGATGCTAAGGGCGGAACATCAGCAGGAGCTAAAGGTGCGGGAGAACGCCGCGAATCGCGATCAACTAAAGTCGGAGTTGGAAAGGATAGAACAACGACAACGCGAGCTGGACGCACAAAAGGGAGCCAGGTCAAACGAACGAGTGGTGACAAGCTCAAGGCCAGAGTCGCGCATGGAGGTGGATGAAGCTCCCAGGGCTAGAGGACGGTTCAACCTTGACCGCGAGGCCAGGGAACACATGAGTGAAGGGTTGGAGGTCTGGATACCGAATGACGCGACGCCCTCCTTGCGCAATCTAGAGACCCAACCTGTACGTCCTCTGATGGATGTGGTGTTACCAGGATACACACCAACCTCGACCTCGAGCGGTAGTCAGGTGAGTGGCGCCTCATCGCGCCTGAAGGAGCTGGGCGAGAAATTGCAGCAGCAGAGTCGTGAAAGAGCGACAAGGCCAGAGCTTCCACCGACTTGGAGGGAACAGCCGGTCAGAAACGTCGTGATCGCGAGCTACAAGAAGGACACAGAGGGGAACTACCACAAGCATAGTCGGCTGGACTGGAATGCGGAACAGCAAGCCAGGAGGGACTGCTTCCACGACGCAGCCTGGGTGCAGTATCTAGCGCCACCTCGTGTGCCAGAGGGTGCGGTTCACCTGATTATAGGGGACAGCCTGGTGCGGGTGTTGACCCAGATCCGGTCACATTGGCAGACGGGGGTCTTGAGTTTCGCTGGAGCTGCTACGCCACAGATGTTGGCAACTCTGGACATGCTAGGAATGACCAAAGTTTACACAGTCACCTTGATGGTTGGGACCAACGACGTGTCGAGAGGAGAAGCAAGGAAAGTGACGAGGCTAGGCGACAAGATAAATTGCCTTCTTGAGGAGCTGAGGATCCAAATGGATCCCATCCTGTTGACGATATGCACGGTCCCCTATAACATGATGTTTGATCAACACTCCCTAGAGATGAACCAGAGGGTGCGGAGCCTGAACAAGGCGATCAGAGAAATACACCGAAACAGTGTGCTTCCTCTCAGGCTGTTAGACGTTGCAGAACGCATGGAGAACAAGGGATTCCCTGAAGACACCTCGAAAGATGGAATCCATTTCGATAGGCCAAGGGGAGCTGAGTGGCTGAACGACGTCTTCCAGGTTCACATAAACACGCTAGAAGCGGACCTGCTGGAGACAGCCCAATTCACTTTAGGGCCACCTCCCAACCCGCCATTCCTTGCCTCGAGGGCCTTGGCTGGTCGATTGGGAGCGAGAGTTGATACTAGAGATAGCTCGAGGAGCAATCAGACCCGATTGCAGAGTGCCACACCAATGGAGTCGGAGGAGGTAGAGTCATCAACACCTCCGACCTCGGCGATGTCCTCCGTGGTGGTGGCAGATGGCAGGAGAGAAAAGAAGTCTAGGGAGACTACCCGCTTGAGATATCCTGAGAAGGTGAAGGAACTGGATCTAGAGACTTTGGAATGCAGACGAGAGTTGGCGGAAACCCTGGGGATTGAACGAGTGTCGCATGAGGACTTGAATAGACATCATTGCGTAGACTGGTTGAAAGCACACGAGGCGCATTTCTCGAGAACGAAGTTAATGGAGACTACAGACCTGACTGGAATTCCCACAAAAACGATCATGGGACCCATTAACTACAGGCCTCTTAAGCAGCTAGGGAGTCCTGGACTTATAGCAGAACCTCCCAAGCACCGAACTGGCATCGCCAGGATCAAGTTGGCAACCCCGGCGCAATTGAAGGTAGTAGACAAGCTGCTCAACCCGGGGGGGATGGAGTTGCCTGACGCTGCTTACGAAGGTCCAAGGCTGGCAGAGGATCCCAGGTACGGGAAGCCCTGTGGTGGCACCCAATTGGCCAAGACTCTGGCAGTTTATGATAGAGCAGATCCAGCTGCTGCAAGAGTGATCATTGTGGCGGGATCAGACTTCGAAGGAACGTCTCCCAAGTTGTTCTGGCCGGAGACTCTGGTATACTCTTTGCCAGGAGCCGAATTGAACCAGATGTTGACCCTAGTGGTGGCAATAAAGTCGGAGATGCCCTGTGAACCTGAGCTGTTATTGTTTGCAGGAATGAATGACCACCTGCACGCGATGGGACTTCTTGAGCAACTGAAGGGCAAAGAGATTCCGACATCAAAGAAGATATGGGAGGCTATTCAGGCTTTATTTGCGGCGATGAATGAGGTACAAGAAAACGTAGCCTCGAGATTTGGGTCCAAGACAAAGGTGGTGTTTACCACATCCCCAGGATACGCCAGCATGCCACCCGCCCTACAATTCGTGTATGCGGTCTTAATCTTGATAGCGGAAGGGAGTGAATGGCGGATTCTGATGGCAGCCCCCAATCGAGAGCTGGAGCCAGTAAACTTGAGACTTTACAGATCAGAATTACCAGCGGCATGGGCTGACATATCTCATGCGCTGAGGGGCTTTTACGGACTAGCCGATGTCTTGATTGTATTGGATGAGGTACTCTTGCTAGAGATATCGAACTTTGCTAGACAACTCAAGTTCAGCCCAGTCATCGGGGACGATCACCCGGCGATAAACCAGTTGACGGCCAGCCTGTGGTTCCGGAGTATGGATGTGAAAGTCGCAAATTCCACCAGCAGGACTAGAGGACCCAGCAACGAGAGAAGAAATGTGGTCGAGACGGAGAAACAGTTAGAATCGATGAAATATCGCTTGACCCAAGAGAATGGCTGGTGGCCATTCCTGACACCAAGGCTGGAGAACGCCACGAATAAAACGAGGGAGGAAGCACCACTCCTCGTGAAACAAATCTGGAGTTTTCTAGAGAAGCAACTGGAGCTAGCTGAAAGGAGAGACATGACGGTGGTTAGATTTGTCTCGGCCGCCAATGAAGTGACGATTGGAGGATTTTGGAGAGAGCACGCCAACGGCGAATTGAAAACTAGGAGAGATTACGAGATTCTCAAGTTCTTGAGTCCTTGCTGGGAGAGAGAATTCTTGGCAGGAGTGTTCGGCACCACGGCGACTATCTTCGGAGCCTTCGTGCAGGAGATACTGGGCATGCCCATCAGCCTGCTCTTGGCCCTGTATTTGGTCTACCCCAGATACTTGTTCAATATGGGTCCAGCATATATGTTTAGTCGGGGAGTGGAGACACTTCGAGTTGATGGGTATCTGGCACTAGTGCTCTTGACCCATGGGGAATTGGTGTCGTTTCATCGGTTAATGGAATATGGAGAACCTCTGTCTATGGGGAAAGTCCACACGAGCATTGAAACCAGCTCCTACAAGTGCGCCGCAGGGTTGAAGACACTGCTGGTGCAATACCTCATGATGCAGAATCGATACATGACGGGTGAAGATGAAAACCCAACCTCGAGAGAAGAATGGGAGAAGGCGAACAGAGGGATGCCTCTGTTAACGGACCTGTGTCTGGCAATGAGGTCGGACCCAATGGGGATAATCCGAGGTCTGGAGGAGGTGGTGACCTGCATCTATGGTCCAGCAGTAACGTACGCGTTTCCAGATCCCCTGGTGATAACGTATCGTCACTCGGTGACGCACTTGAGTCTCATCAGCGTACTGGATGGTGCAGCACTGAATTGGTGTCAGCAGGAAGTGCTCAGGGCGCGTATGAGCAACACGGTACTCTTCGGAAAAGTGAAAGATGCTGAGATGATGGTGTGCAATTTCAGGGGACAAATGCAATGCAGAATGGGAGGCAAGCGAGAGGGCCCTATTGAAATGTATCCCAAATTCTGGAACTTGAACCCATTGACGGCGGACGGACGAGAAATCTTGAGAATTCCTGCCTGGAAGGAGTGCTTCGCACTGGTGAAGAGGGAGCTAGAGACCATAATGGAGAAAGAAATCCTCCCGGCAACCATCCCTGAGTTCCCAATAGTCAGGAGGATGACCTTAGGTATGAATAGTCCCTTGGTAGTTCCCTCCATAATGGCGAGGATGAGGGCGGAGGAAACGCAGAAGGATTTCACTGATGGCTGGGACCCCCTGTTCATTGGCTACACGGCGGCGGTCTATTTCCATACCAGCGAGATGAAGGTAAATTCGTGGACGACGCAAGCGAAAAAGAGTAGAGGTTCGCAGCCCCCAGGGTATGAGGTGAGGAAAGTCTTGAGAACTCTTGAGAAGGAGGGACTTGATAACATGTTGCCCATATGGGATGATGGCAGGATGATCGTGATGGAGGGGCACGTCGCACTGGTGGACGACATGAAATTTGCCACGAGAAAATATAAGGCGCCCTATGGCTTGGAACAGGTGGAAATAAGACAGGAAGGAACAGAGCTAGATGCAGCAGGTCAACTGCACGTAGCACTGACGGAATACAAGAAGCTGGATCCTGCGACACCATCACCACTGTCCGTGGACACGCCTGGAGACAAGAGGAGCGGACCCGTTGAGGATCGATTCAAAAGAATTCTTGAGAGAAGAAGAAATGAATCGGAGGAAGAAAGTATGGATGAAACTCTCAGTGAAGCTGGAGAGGACATGGAGGTGGGGAATACACCTGAACCAGGGCCATCAGGGGAGGAACTCACCACTCAAGAGCTGTTGAAAGACTTGAGCGAAGAGAATTGGGCAGATACTGCCACACCACCTCTGAACCCGTCCCCGCGGAAGAACCTAGAATTGCCATTGGCAGGTGAGACCTTCAATATGGGGATGTTACTCTTGAGCTCGGAGGAAAGGGGGAAGAACACGTTCGAAGGGAACAGGGACATATTCTTGGGATCTCTCGAGGATGACGCTTGGCAGGAGTTCCTGGAGGAATTCAATCGAGAAGTGGGCAGCGAGACGACGCTGGACAAGTTCAAGAAGGAACTGTGGGACGCAGTAGTAAGATTCGGGGAACCGCTCCTGATAGGAACGGGCCTGGACGAGAAAGCAAGAAAAGAGCTGCTGAACAAGCTAGTGGAGCTGAGGAACGCACGATCGAAGACTAGAAAAGAGAAATGTGAGGACAGCTCTACTCTGAAACGAAAAACTGTGGATAAAATGGTTGATGATATAAAAAGGGATAAGGTTGGGACTAGTAATATGATTAAAAGTACTAATATCCTTAAGGCTCGAGCAGGGGGGAGGCAAGAGTTGGAAGGAGTGGATGGAGAGGTAGAATCAATGATGATAGCCACCACACCCTCGAGCAGAGACGTGAAGACTCGCAAGAGGAAGAGAGAAGTGGAAGGATGGGGTAGTCCTTCAGTGGATGCTGTTTCGGAGGGAAACTTGAGGGAGACGGCGCCCATCGTTTTGGCCCGATGCAAGACGGCGGCATACAAGAACAGCTCGGAACTCAGGAAACCACTTGAAGTAGAAAAGGAAATAGAGGTTTCCACCAGTTCTACGTCAGAAGAAGACTTCAAGCCTCAGAAGGTAAACGTGAAGAGAGGTTCAACGAACGGACAGGTAGGGGAAGTGGAGATCGGCAAAGAATGGATCTCGAAGGCACATCAGGACATGAGCAAACAAGTGACGAGTGATCCATTGGAGAGGAACAAGACGAGGAACACTTCCCGGACGTGGTGGGTGGCCCTCGAAACATTGAAGGAAATGGAGGACTGCTTGAAGAAGTTGGATAGTGGAATAGCTCGCAGGCGACGCAATTGGGCCACCCAGCAGAAAGCCGAGGTTAATAAGATAGAGATGGCGAGTCATCTGAAGAGGTCCTGGCAGAGTTTGTTGAAGGATCATTTTGAAGAGGCGATGAGAACATCCTCATCAGCACCGCCACTAATGGCGAATCCCTTCGTTAGAACTGCGGGACAATTAATGTTCACCTGGAGTCTGGTGGGAATAGAGTTGGAGACATTGACCTCGTATGACAGGCTGAAGTTGGGAAGCAAGAAGCTAGAGGTGTATCAGACACTGATGCAACACGTGGCCAGGGACAATTCAGGCTTGAGCCTGGCTAGAAGAAAAGATGCCACATGTTTCTTGAGATGGACAATGTCTATGATGTCTGATAGCACCATCCTGGCATGCCACCAGAGAGCAAGTGGAAGTAAAACCATGGAGAGAAGAGTCTCAACGATCATCTTGAACGTATATCAGAGTACAGGAATAGAGAAAGAAGATAGCTCCAGAGTATCCTTGGAGAACCATCGAAAGCTGGACGAGGTACGGAGGTTCTCTAATAAGAAGTTCGAGGAAGAACATGATGTTCACCGTAACCTGGCCTCGTCAGAACAATACTCGAGACTCAGTGAGAAGGGGGAATACCAATATGTGTCTGGAGTGATGGGAATAGCCTACAATCCCTTCTTAGACTCGGAAGCTGGAGGAGCCCACAGAAACCATGAGGTAGCGGAGCTACTGAAGTTTTGGACAGAAAGGATAATGGAGATAGACGCAGTGGAGAAAGAGGGGCCGAGCCTGGGCCTGATTCTTGAGAAAACGCCAGAGGTGATAAGCATACCGCGCTCAAACAAGAGAGTTGAAGTGAACATGGGCGGTGGAAATGGCTTGTTAACCACGAACTTGGGAGTGATATGGAAGCTACTAAGACCCTCCTGGTGTCCACATCCCCATTCGAGTCTAATCGAGGAAACCACCGAGCGAGTGAGGTTAGCCCCAACGGAAGATGAAGATCTGGCGAAGTTGAGTGTGCTACATAAGTTAATCACACCCCAGATGCAAGAACCAAGCGAAAGGACGAGCGACCCCGGGTCAACAAAGAAATTGGAGCCGGGTAGCTGTCTGGATTCGACGTGTGGGAACGGAGAGCACATCTGCGATGGACGGTCATGCGTCAGAATACTGTCGTTTCAAAAAGAAGATCTGGTCACTTGGTTCGAAGACATCACAGAAAGGGAGAAAAGTGAAGTGCAAATAATAGCGGAATGTTACGCGAGAACCACGGTGAATATAGCGACAGCTCTCGGATTCTTCTCGAGAATGTGTGATCTGCAGGCACTGGAGAGACTGGAGTCTGAGCATCATTTAGTGACGGCGTTGAGCGTAGAATCATGGCCCGGGGTGTTGCAGGTGACTCAAAAACACATCCGGAGCTGGAAGGTTGGTCTTGAGGCGGAAATGGGATTTCCCTTGAGCGAAGCTTATGGCTTGCCATTGAACGCGAAGTCGCTGATAGGGTCAATGATGGCCAACTTGTGCGGAAGTCACTACCCGCTACACATGGCGATGGTGGAAGTGTCCAGCCAGAGAATACTGGTGGACAAGGCCTTCTCAGTGCCCAAGTGCGTGAGGTTGGCTCGGATATCGCATCACTCGCACAAGTTGTTGAGAAAAATCAAAGGGACAGTACCAAAAGAATTGAGAGATGACTTGAGCGAAATCTGGGGAGAAGATCTTCTGAAGTTGGAAAGAGAAAACACAAGCGATCACGAGAGACAAAACGTGATCGGGAAACCTGTGGGAAGTACTCCAAACCTGGAAGACAATGACACGATGCACGAGAAAATGATGGAGCTTGAGCCTCTCTTGGAAGCCTCAGGGGAGCGTAATCTCAGGAGCATTGAGATCTCTCATGGGGAATGCCCATGCCACTGTTTGGCACAAACGGTGTGGTATCCAGATCACAAGAACCTTTGCCTGGTGTGGGATGTGGAAGAGATTCGGTCGATCGGACTGCCGGATCACCGGCAGAAGGTGACGCTCTTAGTAGTGAGCACGATGTTAGCTCTGAGATGGATAGAAGAGAATATAACGAAGTATCGGGAGGCGACGACACCAACGGCTGAGTCAATATACGCGATAGACTACAGCAGGAGACTTGAGTTGTTTGAGACTGCGTGCAAAGTATTCGCCATACCAACGGAAGTCAGGCACGTATGGAGTCGCTTGAGGTACTTTCCATGGTTTCGGGCGACACTGACGTCTTGGTTGTACAGGGCAACGAAAGATCACATGAGAAAACATCAAAAGGAGTATCGACAGTTCCAGGCCGAGATTGGGCCGGAAGCTTTCAAGAGACCCCTGCTAACCCATCGTAATGCGATCACGACGGGATGGAAGAGAGTGGGTAAGATGTCTAGAGACAATACCAAAGCGAGGGAGTCGATACTAGAGGAAGACCTGGCGAAGAACGTGAGCTTGAGCCTGCACAACTCCTTTTGTTTGAACCGAGAAGCTAGGGTGAAGGCACTACCCAACCAGGCAAAGAGATTGCAGGAGCAGAGAGAATGGATGCGATCTTATGAACAACTGAAGGCTTGGGAGGAGATTGTGATTAGTTCCGATGATGAAGAGGAACTGTTGAGACAGTTTGCCGCATCTAGCACTTCAGGATGCAGTACATCCAAGGCGAAGAGCACGAGGTGAATGGGCAAATCGGATGGATCTTGAGTCTTGAGAGGGAAGGGGGGCTTGAGTGTGAATCCGAGTGAAACTTGGATTCACGAAAAAGAAATTTTAACAAAGTAAATATTGTTACTAATATACTATATCTATTATATAAATCGAAATGCTGCATGACAACTTCCTGATTGAATAGGACAAAAGAATTTTTAAAATGATTGGCTTGAAAAGCGAAAAATTCAAAGGTGCAGGTAAATGCAGATTTTGATTGCTGTTTAGCAATAGTGTGAAAATTTTAAATGGTCGTGAATTTTGGGGTGTAGATAATCTTAAATCTGCTGCAAACTTCTGTAAATGACCACTGGCACTGTATCTTGAGCAACACTCGGTTTTTCTGGGACTCACTGGCGGAAGACAGCGCGCGATGAGGACATCGATCTCGAGTCCGGGGAGTATGTGCCAGTCGGTCATATTTGGAAGTTTGACCTTGAGAAGAGCAGAAAATACTTGATTTTGGAGAGAAATTTTATTTTTCAAAAATTCGAATGGAACATGTCATGCACGATTTTCTCGCGACAACTGAAAATCAGAAAAAGAAATCAGAACAATTTTAGAGCAATTGCGGGAAAGTTAGAAAGTAAAAACGAGTGGGAAATTGCTATTCGCAATTTCCGTCTATATATAATCGAGAGTAGAGCTGTCCTACTTGAAATAGAAGACAGAGTATCCCCGAGGGAGCGATTACTAAAGTTGGACCAGAGTGAACCTTCAGCGGAAAGGCGGACAACTAGAGTGTCCCAACGGTCCAAGAGAACTCAAATTCTAGAGCATGAACTTATCCTTGCTGTCTAAACTATAAAACATTAAACTTCTCTTAGTCATTTATTTCTTGAGTTAGTTACTGACTGGATTATTTTCCCAATTCTTGAGCGTGCTGCTATGTGAGTACAAATTTAATTTCTAGAGTGTGTTTTATGATTGTTATGTTGAGATAAGGCGAGTTTTAGGTTGATCCATCTGAAATGGATCAAAGTCACACTGTCTAATAAAAAGTAACCTAACGGATTGTTCCAACCCGGTTTTTAACGGCGTTCATGTATTTTGGGTATCTAGAGACCTAAGTATGGGGACGTTTCTAATTCTAGAGTGGGGGGATATTTTAGTAGTAGCCTTTAAGCTGTAACGGGTCGTAGTCTCATGTCATAAGCGAACCGAACTGGCTCCGACCGTTCTTGAGGTGGGAAAACACAAGAGATAGTGTCCCTGACCCTTGAGCCAGTGGTTATAGGGCCTATTTTTCTTAAGCCTCATGTGTGACTGCAGTAGACGAATGTTACACTTGCCAGTTGATTTTCTGGTCTGTCTAGGGCTAAGTAAAAAGTTACTATTTTTAGGCCATCAGTCGAACGACTTTTGATCAGCTTTCGTTTACATGCGAACACAACCACATAACTGAGTCTCGGATCCTCAGACTACGTGATTGCTATTAAAAACACGGCTCGAATACCCTATTTTAATGTTTTTTTGTGACAGTTCCCAAATATGTAAGACTGGCTCGGATGTCGCATCACTCACACAAGCTGTTGAGGAAGATCCGAGGGACAGTGCCGAAAGAACAGAAGGACGACTTGAGTGCTCCAAACCTGGAAGAGATCGACGCGATACACGAGAAAATGATGGAACTTGAGCCTCTACTAGAAGCCTCGGGAGAAGGCAATCTTAGGAGCATCGACCTCACACATGGGGATTGTCCATGCCACTGTCTGGCGCAAACAGTGTGGAACCCGGACCACGCCAATCTCTGCCTGATCTGGGATGTGGAGGAAATCAGGTCGTTGGGACTGCCCGATCATCAGCAAAAGGTGACCATCTTGGTGGTGAGCACGATGCTGGCCCTACGATGGATTGAAGAAAATGTAACAAAGTATCGGGAATCGAAGACGCCAACGGCGGAGTCGATTTACGCGATAGATTACAGCAGGAGACTTGAGTTGTTTGAGACTGCATGCAAGGTATTCGCCATACCAATGGAAGTCAGACACGTATGGAGCCGCTTAAGGTTCTTTCCTTGGTTTCGCGCGACGTTATCGTCCTGGTTATACATAGTAACGAAGGATCATATGAGGAAATATCAAAAGGAGTATCGACAGTTCCAGGCCGAGATAGGACCGGAGGCCTTCAAGAGACCTCTGCTGACCCATCGAAATACGATCACGACGGAGTGGAAAAGAGTTGGTAGAGTATCCAGAAACAACACTAGAGCGAGGGAGTCGATACTAGAGGAAGACCTGGCGAAGAATGTAAGCCTGAGTCTTCACAATTCCTTTTGTTTGAACCGAGAGTCGAAGGTGAAGAGTTTACCAAATCAAGCGAAGAGATTGCAGGAGCAAAGGGAGTGGATGCGATCCTATGAACAGCTGAAGGCTTGGGAGGAGATCGTGATCAGCTCCGATGATGAAGAGGCACTATTGAAACAGATCACAGCGTCAAATATATCTGGGTCTGGTACCTCGAAGGCGAAGAACACGAGGTAAGCCGGTGGCTCAAAAGGGAATTCTAGAGTCTTGAGTCTTGAGAGGGAGGGGGCTCGAGGGTGAACTCGGATGAAATCAGGGTTCACCAAAAAGAATTTTTAACAAATGAGGTATTGTTATTAATATGCTATATCTATTATATAAATCAAAATGCTGCATGACAATTTTATGATTGAATAGGACAAAAGAAATTTTAAATTACTAGCTTAAAAAGCGAGAATTCACAAGTGCAGGTGTGTGCAGATTTTGATTGCTGTTTAGCGATAGTGTGAAAATTTTACATGGTTGTGAATTTTGGGGTGTAGATAAACTTAAGTCTGCTGCAAACTTCTGTAAATGACCACTGGCACTGTATCTTGAGTGACACTCGGGTTTCTGGGGATTCACTGACAGAGGCAGCACGCGATGAGGACATCGATCATGAGTCCGGGGAGTGTGTGCCAGTCGGTCATATCTGGAAGTTTGAACTTGAGGGACACGAATATACGTGATTTTGGAGTGAAGTTTTATTTTTCAAAAATTCGAATGGAGCCTGTCATGCTCAGTTTTCTCGCGACAACTGAAAACATAAAATGAAAAACCAGAACGACCGAATTAACAATAGCGGGAAAGTTGTCGTATATATAGTGGGAAATCGCTATTCGCAATTTCCATCATAGAAAACGAGAGTAGAGCTGTCCTATCTGACATAGGAGACCAAACGAACAAGGGAGGAGAGCCAAAATCAACTGGACCAGTGTGAACTTTGAACGGAAAGGCGGACAAGTGAAGTCTCCCAATGGTCCAGAGTCAAAACTATATTCTTGAGTTAAAACTTACTTCCCTTGATTGGGACTCATCATTAGAAAACTTCTTGAGTTACATTTGATTATATTTATGCCGGAGTCGTTAATTAGTTCAATTACTCTGTGTCTCAAGCGTGCTGCTATGTGAGTACTAAATTTAGTTTTCTCGAGTGTGTTTTATGATTGTTATGTTGAGATAAGGAGAGTTTTAGGTTGATCCATCTGAAATGGATCAAAGTTCCACTGTCCAATGAAAAGTAACTTAACGGATTGTTCCGACCCTGTTTTTAACGGCGTTTGTGTATTTTGGGTATTTCGAGACCTAAGTATGGGAACGTTCTTCGTTTCTAGAGTGGGGGGATATTTTGGTATTAGCCTTTAAGCTGTAACGGGTTCTAGTCTCATGTCGCAAGCGAACCGAATTGGCTCCGACCGTTTTTGAGCTAGAAAAACACAAGAGATAGTGTCCCTGACTCTTGATCCAATGGTTATAGGGCCTATTTTTCTTAAGCCTCACGTGTGAGCGAAGTAGGCGACTGTTACATAGTGTTTTTATGGCGCTCCTGAGTGTTTTTACGACATCATGACTACGGAGTCGAACCCACTTGACACAGCTCCGGGCTGCATGCCCATTCTAGAGTACCGGTGGTACGGTTCAGCGGGAACATGTAAACCTTCCGGTTGTACCGTGATAGCTTCTTAGGAAAACTTGAGAAAACTTCCCTGTATGCTCCCCGAACGAGGCCTAGCTAACCCATTAAAGGGGGGTAACTAGGGGGACAAAAACAAGAGCAAAAAGACTAAAAGCGAAACAAAAACAAGAAAAAAGTATAGAAAAAGGAACAAAAACCATAAAACGAAAAAAACAGTGACTTTGATACCAGATCAGTTGGATCAAACCTTTATATTAATTAAATAGTATACCCATACTGTTTTATAAGACCGATCGTTTCGATCAATCTAGCAATCTAAACCAGTGACTTCAATAAGGTGCCCGAGTGGGGGGCGTTGTTAAGGGTTTTCAGATAGCTTGCAACCTAGCCGGACCACTAGGAGACTTGACTGGAGGGTTCGTCGCTGAAACGCTTGCTGATCATGATGGTCTCATGCCTTTAACAGGCCCACCCAGGAGCGCCATAAAATCGTCTATGTAACATTCGCCCAAATACTACACAGCGACGGAGCGTAGAAAAAGTAGCTATTAACGAAAAATGGCAGGCGTCAATTTCCTTAATCCTACTCGTTTTTCACCGTCTCGACCTTGCCAGTTGACTTTCTGGTCTGTCTAGGGCTAAGTAAAAAGTTACTATTTTTAGGCCATCAGTTAAACGACTTTTGATCAGCTTTCGTTTACATGCGAACACAACCACATAACTGAGTCTCGGATCCTCAGACTACGTGATTGCTATTAAAAACACGGCTCGAATACCCTATTTTAATATGTTTTTGTGTGACAGTTCTATATTAAATCCATTGGAGATGGATTGACCCTTTCCTCTTTCTAGCTACTCATATTCTAAAATATCAAATAATACCGGTGTTAATTCAAAGTTCTACGACATCCAAGTAGCTACAAAGTCAGTTTTATATAGTCCCTTCACATACAACAGTCTCTAGGGGACCAAGCCTCCGCTCCCGTGTTCTTCCCGAGATAACGCTGTTATCTCTCCCAATTTGTGGCACGGGAGGGTTCCGTGGAATATTCCTTCCCCACTGAAGCTTCCTTCTCCGCTACATTCCACTGCTAAGAATCTTATCGTGTGTTATTGCCCCGATAAGAGGCTTCGTTTTTCTCGTTCTTTCGTGCGACTGTTTTCTGCTATCTCTGTCGTTGTTGTGTTTTTTCGTCCTTTTTAGTCAAAATGGTCGTCTTTTTGTATTTCTCAGAAATATTGGCCCGTCATTCGTAATTTTAAAAATTCAAATTTTCGGAATATCTAGACCCTCCTTTGCAGTACTTTTTCGTTACTAAGGCCTTTATTCGTTTTTTTTGTCCCGCCGGAAGGTCACGCTGGGCCAATCCGGCAGAATGGCACAAACTCTCCGGAAAAGTCCCCATCAATGTCCCTATTGATCGCGTAACACCGGGTTATCGTCAAGTGGTACTCCAGTTTTCTATAATAGATCTTACAAATCGCATAAGAAAATGAAATTTATCTACTCCACCTCAACTCACTACGTGTCACAAATGGTATCGTACTACATCTCACTGCCTTTCAACATTTTCACAAAATTTGCACCATGAGGAGTGTCCTTGATAAAATTTCTTTTCTGACTACTTACGTCATCTTGCCATAAAACTTCTTTTCGCTCTTTGTGATTAAAAAGTTGGGACGTGGCACGGCCCGCACCCGTTAAAATTAACTTAACGTCACTCACCAAGTATAATCAGTTATTTATGCGGTCCTTTCAATATTAAAACTAAGAAACTCTGTGGCTAGGAAAGTTATTGAGTTACTCACCCTTTCCGAGCGAGTTTACCCAAACTTACCATGTCGCCACACAGTGAAATTGTGTCTTACACAGGTTAAAAACTTCAATCGTGTTTAAATAGGTAAATATACTCACCTATGTTCTATATATATACATAAGTAGCATAACTAAAACTTTCTTTCAACAATTTTAACAATTGCAACAATTTTCAAAGTCTGGTTTGACCAAACTAGATCAAAACAAAAAGTTTAACAAGTTCAATAATCAAACTTGGTTGATTGGTTCAAGTTTTAACACACAAAGACAATCAAGTTTTGTCTCCTTCTCTTCTTTTCTTGCTCACGTCTTAACTTGTCCTCTTCGTTCCATCATCTTCCTTCCATTGCTTCTCCATCCTGATCATCAGCTTCACTGTCTTCTAGGACTTTCTCCAGCATGTCCATGGAGTTGCAGGCCGTGCCCCAACTCTCCTGTTCCAACAGCCTCGGTTTGCAACAAGGTAGCAAGTCCACATTCACCTTTTGCTCCCGGTTCCTGCAAAAGCTGTTGTGAAGACACAGGCTCACATTTTGTTCTAGGTCAGCTCTTAAGACCTCTTTCTCCTCATCTTCAGTTACACAAGGCGCTCCAGCTACTCGCTTCACCGCCGTGGTGACCGCGTTTCTGTGCGTTAGGAATGCTCTCTTATATGCTCCCGGTCCTATATCTAGCTGGAAAGATTGATAGGCTTCCGTGTTCCTCGACATGTGACGCTTCGCGCGTTCATACATCCATGACTTCATTACTGCACGGAACCAAGGCATCAACCTTTGCCTTGACCATATTCTTTCAATGGCTTTGGTTATTCTCAGAACCTTGCAGGTGGTTCTGAAAAGATCCAATTCACGGCTCATCTTCACGTTGCTCAGCTGCTCAGGAGTCGGCACGGCCGTCTCCTGTTCACATGTGTCCGCGTTAGCCTCCAACCATCTCACTGCCAGCATGGCACTAACCACGACGATTGACACCTGTTGATTCTGATCGGGCAACCCCGTAGAGTACAACTCCTCCACGTCCCATACTAGCATCAGATTCCCGCGTTTGGGGTACCATAACGTCTGCGCCAAGCAGTGGCAAGGATACTCTCCATGGGTTCTCACTATGTTCCTTCGGGTCCGATACCCTGAGGCTCCCAGCAACGGTTCCGCCTCCATCATAATTCTGTGTAAATCGGCTTTCTCTTCTATGGTGGGGAATTCAGTGGGTAACGCTCCACTCGCTTTCTGCTTTTGGATTTCGCTCACATTACCTTCGTTCAATCTCAGGAACTCTTCACCCACTATGTCTTGCAACTCGCCTTCAGATCTCTTCGGGACTGCCCGAAAGATCTTCGCCAACAAATCATATGACCTCTCCGACATTCTGGCCAACCTCATGCACTTTGGCACAGAGAAAAGTTGGTCAATCAACACCTGCTGCGTCCTCGCATCCATCACCACTATGTGCGTAGGATACCTACTATTGCAATGTGGCGCGGAGCTTGAACCCACCAGATATTTTGAACCAGTAGGTTTATGATAGGCTTCACTATCCTTCAGATTCATTTCGTTTTCCAGAGCTTCTCGCCAGCCTCCGATCCTCTGCTCTGTCTGCAATGCTCCAGGGAATACTTCCACGCTGAGGGACGTCACTAGCTCATGGGCACGCTCCAGGCGCTCAAGCGATTCTATCGAACTCGTCATGCTACAAAATCCCAAGGCTGTGGTCAAGTTTACCTCCGTCACCCCATGACAGTCCGCGACCAACTCCATGCCACTCTTATCCGACATGCTCAATCTTCCGTACAATTGCGCCAGTTGTCGATGCTGCTCGCTCAGCGTAATCAGGCAGTGTCCCAAGTTGCAAACATGTCCTTCCATCCCACTATGTTGAGCCAAGCAGGTGCCTTGCTTCAACCAATTGCTCGATGGACTTTCCTCGGATAGCTCCGTGGATGGGTTGCTCTTCCGCTTCGTCATCCTCATGGCCAGCAGATGGTGTATCATGGCCAGATCATGTAGACTCGCGTCATCATCCAGGTCTAACGTGATATCCGCCGTCATTTCCCAGATTAAACCGGCGTTAGGATGGGGACACCAAGAAGGCTTCATGAGTTCCCACATGGTTACTAGACTGGTTTTCAAGGGACCGTCCCAAGAACCACAATCAAAACTCACTTGCCCCTTCAGCTCGGGAACTGAGGGTTCGACCACTCGTTCTTCTAAGATAATCCCCAGCTTGGGTTGTTCCACCATCAGCATTCCAGTTTCTTTAATCCGTTCGACACAGAAATTGAGCACTATGACTTGCTCATAGTCGAAGTACGCTTCCCTGGCTTCTTCATTCACGAAGGGATTATACGCCATCCCAGTTATGCCAGACACATATTGGAACGACTTCAGTTTCCCTAGTGTTGCAAAGTCTTTTGTCCCCTGACTGCTTCAATCAACTCCCGGCTCACTTTCAATTTTTTGTTGGAATATCTTCTCACTTCTTCCAACTTGCGATAGCTTTCCATGTCATTCGACTCCCTATTTGGTACAATCAACGGCATATCCTGATATAGCTCCAGGAGTGCCCTCAGGAAGTTTCTTTCGCAATCAACTCCCTTTTGCCGAATGATCTTTATGCATTCTCCCAAAACAGGAGTGGGGATACGATCCACCACGAACCCTACAAAGCAAAGGGCATCCTTACGCTTAGCCCAGGCTATCGCAGAATCGTCTTTTGAAATCATCGCTCGCAGGGCTTCCATCAACTCCAGCTCCTGTTCCTTTGATTTCAAATCATTACTGGCTTCATATTCCGCCTTTTTGATGCCCATCAAGCACCAAGCCAACCGTACTTGCAGGTCAGTTCTTGTGCACGGATGAGCCAGATACGCTGCCACCGTCGCAGGTGCATGCATCGTCTCGTCGAAGTATCTTTGGAGGGCCGCCCTCCAAGAGATTTCCAGCTGTTTTTCCAGCCCGATTTCGTTCGCTTCCGAGGTCATTACCGTGCCGTATTCTTTCCGATTTAAGTTAGAATTCTCCGTTAGCCCTTTCAGATATTCCTGCATGGCTCGCTTCTCGCTCCAAGCCATCAGGTGCCCTCTCGTGGAGTTCCTCGCCTTCAACATCTCCACATAACCCCCTGCTGGATCTCCCATGTGGACCGATTCCGGCACAGTGACTCGACTCTACTCGACCACGTCGAGTTGTCCCTCCAGTCTCATCTTGGCCATGTTGGTTCGCGAGGGCCTGTAATCTTCAAGTCCTCCAGATCCACACTTACTGATGATCTCCATCTCTAGCTTAGTGTCTGCGAGGGTTCGTGCCGTCTTCTTTGATTTCGTGGCTGTCGTGGTCAGACCTGCCAAGAGCATAGGGGGTATCAGGTTCTCTTTTTCTCCCCCGGTCAGCGTCGCACCATCTCCTTGCCCAATCTCGTCTGAACGACCTGCGCTCGTCAAAGAGGCCACCACTGCGCTGGCTTTTCACTTCACCACTCTCTGGTTCACGGCTCGACTTCCTGTCTTCCCTTTCAGCCCCTTTCTGGCTCGTCTAACGGGTAATTTCTTTGTGACCTTCTGATCATCGGCACTGTCCTCTGTAACTGACTCGGTCAGAACATCAGACTCCATGGAGTTCATTATTTTCTCCAGGACCTCACGCATGATGGGTTGGTTCAATCCCACCTTCATTATGGACTCCGTCCCATATCGTCGTATCACGTCCCATGACCTTTCCATGAAGTTCACTCGGCTCCATGTTGCCCCTGTCTTGCTTTCTAGTTCACTTTGGTATCTTTCCCTTTCCTCTTCCGGTAGCGTACTCAGGAAGGATACCCTCATTGACTCTTCAATTTTTCTCCTCCTCGGTGACTCATGGAGCAATCTTTGTGGATCCCTACTTCGACACTCTCTCGCCTGACTTATTGGGTCCATCGGGGATAAGTCGGCCGACGCCTCCTTTGTAGGGGACATGAAAGACGATGGCGTCATCAGCAATAGACTCCCATCGACTTCCCCATCGTCGTCTTCACTGAACCGGTATTCTAGCAAGTCTCTCTCCAACGCTCCTAGATCCGTCTCACCCGGTTTTTCCGTCTTTCCCCCGATGTCGTCATTGTCCTGATCCATCAATTCATCGTCATTTGCATCAGGTTTCGGCTTAGGTCCTGAAGGGCATTGACGTGTGTCTATGCCCGAGTCCGGCCGCGCCGGTACGGTCATGTCTCCTGCGTGATAAAACAATTCATCGTTCACCAGGAATTCTACGGACTCCTCGCCATGTGGTGCCAGGTCCTCTATCGTTATGTATGAGCCTCCTCTGTACTCCTTTGCCACTTCCAGCATCACTTCTTTCACTTCTCCTGACCACTTCAGTCTTGATAAGTCATCTGTGGGAGTATACACCTCGTTCCACTTTTCAGCCGAGACCTCTGGTCTCCTGGAAGGTAGTGCCTTGATCTTTTTCCTACTCCAAGCATCAGGAAATGTGAAGTCAAACGTGTGCGCGGCTGCGACGTTCCAACTGATGAAGTGCGGCTCCTTCCCTTCACTCCACTTCAGCATTCTCTTCTCTGCATCACGAGCTGCTCCGATGCGAGGGGCAATGACGGGAGATGTGACTCCCAACAACATCCTCCTTATCGGTGGGTATCGAGGGCATTGGTCCGGCAGCGGCCTGGACCCGGAAAGCCTTGCTTGCTGGTTCTCTTTCGCGTGTGCGTAGGCTTCTGGCAAGAGTGGGACTCTCATTGCCGCTCCTGAATCCTATACTACTGGTCTCAGATTCCAAAGCTTCGGGTTAAACTGGATGTGGGAAAGGTCTTCGCGGCCCATTCGGCACTTGAAGTTGTTGTTGAAATCCATCATTACCCAACCTGGCTCCGCAATTCTTCCGAACAGCCTATCGTCGCTGGCCAGCCCTCTCAGCTCCCTCTGCTCTAACCAATTCAGCACGGAACAATTCACGACTGAGACCAAGTTGACATACAACACAGAATTCCTGTATGCCTTGACTTGCACGTCCGGGAACACGAAAGACATCACCGGTCCATACACCACCGTGACGAATTTCCGCAGTCCGTGAATCAGAGCCAACGGATCGATCCGTATCATGACAGCCAAATCTGTCAGCAAGGGCATGCCACAATACTGCTTACATTCACCCGCATCCGTCGCCACCTTATCTTCTCCCGTGACACTTCTGTTCTGCTGCAAGAGATATTGGAGCAGGAGAGTCCTCCAGTCTTTCACCTTCCTGAGCGAGGCAGTTTCCAACTGCGCGTTGAACTCACGACTTGTTCCCTGGAGTTGTTCGGGGTAACGCAACAGCACAAGCAAATCACCCAGCCGACCGTAGGTCATGGCAATCAGAGTCAGGAGTCCATCCAATCTCAAATCTGCCAACGCTTGGGTGAAGAGGTTTGCCGGCCCCTTCACGAAATTCTCATGACCAAATGTCACGTACAGGGCTAATATTAGGCCAATCGACAGCTTCCTGATATCCTTGACGAAGCTCGCGATCAGGTTCCGAGATGCCCTCGGATAGCACGTCGCCAGGAAGGATGGCGTCCATCCCACTCCCATTCCACCCAAGATGGCATCTGATCGTTCATATTGCGCCCTCGTGGCCAGTACGTCAGCTTGAAACTTGTCCAACGACATCGCGTTTACATCCTGCATCAATTTCAACATCATACCCCCAGCTAACTCCCGGGCATCAAACAAGTTCTTCAGATACCCGTGTATCTCTTTGATCACTGCCGGCGCATGCTCGAACGCGTCCTCTCCCAAGGTGCACAGTCTTGGTGACAAGCACAACCATAAGTTGTTGTGCGGCTTCGTGCGCAAAGCGATTGCCATGAGATCCTCTTCCGCTGACGTCATGTTTTTCCTGACTGTCCTTCCCTGCTCATTCTCTGCATGATCCATCTGTCTGAACCAGAGATCATCAGCCACCTGTTGTACTAACAGATAATCGTCATCTACTCCTGGTCTTAACTTCAGCAATCTGGCAAAGTTGGACAGCTCCAACCCCAGAACCTCATCTAGCACCAGCCGACCAATGCAGCGTACCCTGGTGACAACACAAAGACCACCTTCACTACATTTTGGGTGAAACGTTGTTTTGCTGCTGTTTCTACCTCAGCCATCGCCGAGAGCAATGTCATTATCGCCTCCCCTATGACCTCGTTGCTCGGGATCGACCCATCCGTCAGACGTGTCAACAAGCCCCTGCTTTGCAGATGATCATTTGAGCCTGCAACCACTATCACCTGCGGCTCCATGCTGACCACCCTTCGCACACTTATCATCATGCCTATTGCCTGTCCCCAGTCCAATTTAGGCGCCTTCAAGAAAATCACGTCGGGCCAAAAGAGAGAACGGGGCGTATAGAGATAATCGGAACTGGCCACAATCAGATACTTGGCAGCTTTCATATCTAAGGGATCATAAGCGGCAAACAGGCCGTCGCCTAATGGGGCCTTCAGTTTCCCATATCTCTTGTCATCTCCACCCACCGTGGTCGTTCGGGGGTAATCCCTCGAATATTCGCCAGGCGTCTGACCGGGTGGTTTAGCAAACTGCCTGTACATCTTGTGATGCTTGTTATTAGGCTTGTTATCTGCCTGAAACTGTCCTTGCGAGCAGGTGGCGTCAGTTCCCGGGCTCTCTGTCGGACGTCCGTAAGAAACCGGGTATTCAAAGGTCCAAAGGTATTGTCCTGAGGCAACCCATTCAAGTCTGCGTGCCGGAGCGTAGTCGTGGAGCTGAACTGCTCCTGCTCTGCTAGCAGCCAATCCACGCCCGGTATCCGATATAGTCGCGACACTGTGGGACTTTCTCCGCCGATCATTATCATTGCGTCCTCCCGACAAGTCAAGGCATTTTGTTCAACTTCGTTGACATGTCCGTCTTGTACTGTCCCCAATGACTAGGGTTTGAGCGGTTCCAAAGCAGCACGCTGCCTGGTTCAACTCCCTCCGCTGGCACGGCGCTCGTAGACGGTCCTGCTACTGAAGCAGGGTTCGCCGTAGCGGGCGGGTCGTTCCTCCTAGACACGGTCTGAGAGTTATTCCTGTTCTGATCAACTGATCTCCCGAGTCGGCTTTCAAGCGGTTGTGTTCTGGGAGGAGGAGCAGTCCCTAGCCTCTCTCTTACGTTTGAGCTCGGAGCGATGGGTGCAGCTGTAGCCGTCTCCATTGCCAAGGGCCCTAGGCGGTTGAGGAGGGATTCGGGCACGCTTGCCCTTATTCTGTTTCCTCCGGTCGAGCTGGTCCAAGCCAGAGAACTGGTCGCCCTCGACTCCTGCTCCACTTCCCTCAACTGCGTCTGAAATACGTCATTGATCCAGTGTCTCCCTTGTTGGGTGTTGAAATGTATTCCATCTCTGGTAAGCGCGATGTGATCAATCATGCGCAGCATGTTCTCGAGATCCAGAAGTCGCAGCTCGCCAGGGTTGTTTCTCACCAGACTGTGGATCATTTCGTTCCACCGTGTCACGTTACCATTCATAAAATCTGCCACTGTGGTGCCCACCATCGGGTTCTGTGGTATCGTGCACAGCACCACAAGCCTGGGCCTATACTTCTCCTTTAGTTAGTTCAGGAGGCATACCAATAGAGGCTCCCACTTGCTCTCCGGAGTCACTGGGGCTCTCGAGATGTCGTTGGTTCCCAGCCTTATTACCAGCGTATCCAGGTGATCTTCGCTCTGGAATTCCATCCTCTTGATGACCTGAACCACTGAGGCTCCTCCAAAGGACAGAGTGGTAGTCTGACCATAGACGAAAATCTCATTCAGATCCCTCACCAAACTGTCTCCTATGATCAAGTGGCGACTCCCTGGGCAAATTACCTGGTCGCTCGTAGCGGGGTTCCAGCTCATGTCATTCAGGCAGGCTCGAGGATGCTCCGCGGCCACTGGCGTGAACTGGTGACGTGCCATCAGATTCTTCCTAATGTCTACCACGCGGGACTTTTGAAAGGTTCCACCATGCGCAGTCCCCGAGGACGCTACCGTGCGGGGTGCTCGCTCCGAACTATTGGATGAATGATCACCACGTTGGGAAGGAACGATCCTACCCAATGTCCTCCCAGTGGTTCTGTTAACCTCATCCATTGTTGCTCTGGCCAATTGATTGAATGATTCTTGGAACTGAGGAGCGAGATAGGTGTCAGAAGGGTGTGGTATCGTGTTCCTCTGACTGGGAGCAGACTGTTGTGTCTGCTGAGGAGCCTCGGGCCCTCTCGATGTACACAGCTCCTGTACTCTTGTCTTGGGGCGTGTGTCGCTGGATGCCTCCGCGGATTTCATTGTCGCCAGAACTTCCTGTGACACTTGGCTCACCTTTGCCATATACAGCTCCTTCAGGTGCTTTATTTCATCCTCCTTGTAGGCCACCTGCAGATCTTCGTACTTCTTTTTCCATTCGTTTCTTTCTCGAGCTATCGCCCTATACTCCTGGAGCTTGGCACACAGCTCGCTCTGATCTCTCTCTTTCTTCTCCAACGTCTCAATCGTCTCCGACGTCTGGATTTCTATTTCGCTCACCCTCACTATCTTTGGAGGAGGAGCAGCTGTTGGAGAGTCGACCGAATGTGACGGGCCTGGCCCATTACGTTGTCTTTTCGCTCCGATGAGCGGCTGCGCAGGTTGGACCGGCAAGGGCATCTCACCTAGCTGGTGGTCCCTCTGTTCACCTAGTCCTGGCTCACGAGCCAGGTCGTGGCCAGACATTTCTCCCCGCCGCCATCTCATCAGTCGGTTTCGACCTCTCTCGGCGGTCCCGGACTCACCGAAGGCCAACATCAACACGACTTCTGTAGGGCGATTCCCTCGACCCTCTCGTCCTAACGCATTGAGGAGCGCGACCACAAACATCGCCAGCCCCGGGTCTTCTCGTGTAAAGTCACAATCGATCAGCCGCTGATAGATCTCGTCTAGAGTCGCTCCTAGACTCGCTGAGAGGAATTCCATTAGTTCATTCGTGTCACCCATTTCTTATCGTGTTGATTCTTGTTGTCGTGTAGTTTCTTCCTGGTTCGTTTGATTCAATGAATTCAAAAATCAATTTCTGATCAATCAAAATCTAAAAAACAAGTCGCGACTTAAAACCATCATTTTTGCATAAAACATCATTCAACTCTTTAAAACTCTTCATTGAAATTCTCTTTTCAGTTCTGATTTAAAAAATTTAGCACCAAGGTGGATCGTCCACCTGTATCTTTATCAGGGTAGCACAAATGAGCGCTGTCACCTTGATTACCTGGAGTATTCTACGTCTTTTATGACACAAAACATAAAACATATCAAAACAATAACATAACTTTTCATAACACATAAACATCACACATCTACACTATCACATAAAAACATAATCCCTAATATTGTACCTAAAACCTAATCCTAATCTAAAACTTGACACTAATTCTTATCAAGTGCCCTTAATAAAAACCACTTATTGCCAAACCACTTATCGCCAAAACCACTTTACGACTTTTGGAATGCTAATCCTAATCTAAAACTTCACACTAATTAGTATCAAGTGAGCTTAATAAAAACCACTTATCGCTAAATGCAATTCCTATATGCTCAGATAGTTTTTTTTAGATAAGTAAGCCTCTATGTCAGTTTCTGAAAATATCACATGTACAAGTGCGTACAACTCTCTCGGATGTAGCTTTCCCCTATTAGGATCATATACTGGTAACCAGAGAGAGGTCACTCCACTCTCAACCAAAAAATCCCTAAGTCGAGTCAAGGCCAATACCAAGCTCTCTGGATCTACGTGTTGCCTATCAGTGGCCTTGGTAACCAGGAAACACAAATATTTCCCTGGTATCTGTGATGCAACAGGGGGCAGCGCTATCAGCCCTCCCACACCAGGCCTCTGGTTCCATAAAAATTCGATGTTCTTATACTCTTTTTTGAAATCAGCCGCTAGTGCTGTTTTGAAGCTTACGTCCGCGGTTATCGCTATAGCGCACGTGCGTTCCGTGAGTATGAAATCGCTGTCCGTTTTGACGATGTTGTTTGAATAATGGTTCGATAGGTCGAAATACGATTCAAAATTTCGTCCAGAAGGTGATTTTTTAGCATTCTCGCCCTCTGTCTCTAGTTCTCCGGTTTCTCTTGCCGATTTCAATTTTTTTATTATCAAATTTTTGGTGTGGGCGAGTCCTACCCCCACTCCCCGGACAAAAATATCCATCGACGTCCCCGTCGATTGCCCAAAATCTAGGAGATCGAGGTTGGATTGTGGAACACGTAGAGGACCATCTGGGGCGACCCAGTTGGACTCGGTATTGTCATGACTGACGTATTTGATGCCGTCTTTATCGACGTCCTGAATCGTCAGGATCGTCTTTTTTGGATCTGTCGGCAGATCATAGAGCCATTCGAGCACCCGCAAGTTCGTTAAATCTTGCTCATGAGTCTTTTCCGCTTCTGGTTCAAACTCCACTTCCGGTTCTGATCGATCGTCGATCCAATCCTGATCCATGTCATTCACCAAGTCGATTTCTTCTAGCACCGCCACTTCGTCCAGTCCTACCAGCGAGTCCATCATATCACTTACAACTATCCTGTCTACGACGAAATCCTCGCCGTACGGATTGTATTTCTTCTTGTTTTTTCCTCTCTTGCTCTGGCGTGTTTCCATGGTGAGAGGAAAGTCAGGCTGTATTCCTTTGTCAATTTCGATTTGTTCCGGGCAGTCCCAGTCTTCCTCGGCATAAGATAGAGTTTCATCGTCCACCTCTACTCGCTCGGTCAACTCCAGATCCAGTGGTAGGTCGCAATCGTCCACCACCTCATTCCCGTCGGTTTTTGTCGCGAGTACCCCTTTCATTCACCTCACAAGCAGGATCCACTATCAAATCGTCTCGCTCTTGCATTTCCGCTGGGATGCACCAGTCCTCTGACGAGGCATTGTGTGGTTTGATATTTTCGTAATGAGCTGCTCTTCCAGTGCTTAATCGATAAAAGCGACCTCCTTGGTGCACCTCTGTTATCTGAAATGGACCACGCCATTTCTTTAATAATTTCTTGGTTCCTTTTGGTGGAACCACTTCCTGGAACACCCAAACGTAGTCGCCAACTGAGTAGGCTTTTGCATCGGCTGTCCTTTTGTCAAACCTCCTTTTTTGTCTAATTTGCGCCTGTTGCGTGTTCCTCATGCATAAGTCATTGAGGTCCTGCTGTCTTCTAATAACATCCGGCACGTACGTTTGCGGTGCTGTTCTCTTCCCCTCATATTCAGGTTAGAAAAACGTCAACGGAAGCGCTTTTTCGTGACCCGTTAGCATCATGTGCGGACTTATTCCCGTGGTGGAAAGCTCCGTGCTGTTGTAAGCACCCATCATTTGCGGCAAGTGCTTGTCCCAGTCATCCATGTAGCGTGAGCAATAGACTCTCAGCATGGATACAAGTGTGCGATTTTGCCTCTCGACTAGGCCATTCGTTTGCGGGTGATAAGTGGTCGAGTGGGCCTGCGCTACCTGCGACCTTTTCATTGACTCCTTCGTGAGATCACCCACGAATGCTTTGCCATTGTCCGATTGGAATGTGATAGGGCAGCCATGCCTCGCTATCCACACATTTATCAATTGATCGCATGTTTCTTCCGCCGATGCTGTCATGCAGGGTGCTGCCTCCGCATACTTCGTAAAATGGTAGATCATTACCAGCACCTGATTATAGGCCGTTGCTGTCATGCAGATTTTCTGATGATCAATTTGCACCGCTTCGTTGAATCCCGACGACTCTATTGACTGTAGGGGGAACCTTAGTTTCCTGGGATACTTCGCCTGCTGACATGACAGGCACGCGGCGATCCATTTCTCACAAGCCTTCTTCAATCCCGGCCATTCGAATCGTTTCTGTATCCTGTTGTACACTTTGTCCACGCCTTGATGGCCCATCTGATCATGTGAGCGAAAAAGCAATTCGGTCTGGTACAACTGTGGTAACACTATCGAATTGTATTTATAAAGGACCTTGTCCTCCTCTTTACGTTTACAAGCTACGATTCCGTCCTTGTTCAGGTACAACAGGTCTTTTCTCTTCAGGTAGAATTGCTTCAAGATCTTGTAGCTGTCTTCTTCCAAGTCTCCTTTGTCAGGTGCTCCATTCTTGATCCATCTCTTCAGACTGCTCGTCATTCTATCATTTCGTTGAGCCCTTAGGAGATCCGACAGCCCGTACCTGGCTTTCAAATACGTCTTTACCACGTTCATTTGCCCACTCATTATTTCCGGAGCATGAGCATCGTCCATCAACTTGACACACCATATCTTTTTCAAAGTCGTCGCTTCCTGCACAGATGGTTCCAGATTGGTACGGACGACCGTACCATGTGGCAGCAATCTGGTTGGGCGTTTCGAAACTGCTATCAGCTCGAGCTCATCTGCGGCATTATCTACCACAGTGCCCTCTTCACCTGAGGTGTACCTGTCCCTGTCTGGATCCTGATGCGTTTCTCGGTCCAGTCCGCGCTGCTTTCAGTCTACCAACAATGGGTGGATTGCGATCTCCGACATATCGGAATTGGAAGTTGTTTCAAATGTGTTGTCCCAGGACTGGGGCCTCGAGTAAACACTTGAGCCGACTCATTCCCCAACATCATATTCCAAGTTGTCTGAGATGTTTCTCGACTCCCCGGACAAAACTCTGTCCATTAGTCGCTTTGAATCCGACTCCCCGGACAAAATTCTGCCCCTAGGTGGTCTCGTCAACCTCTCCCCGGACAAGTCGTCCTGCACGGGCTCAAAGGTGTCAGACTCCTCAGACAAGTCGTCCTTGACGGGCTCGAAGGTATCAGACTCCCCGGACATTGTCTCGTCCCCGGACGAACAATCTGGGCTCGGCTCGTATTCTTCCCTTGCATCCGTGAAACGCACTTTCCTCGCGAAGCTAGATCTCGACTTGATCCTGACTTCCTCAGTGGCTTGGGTCTGATTCAGTGTGCCATGTTCAGTAAACGAAAATCTCAACAAGACCTCCTTCGGCATCGAGCTCACCAGCTGGTTGACTATCGACCTGCAATCCCGTTCAACACCTCGGCTGCGAATGGACACTGGCCTCTTCTCTGTTCTCTCAGTGACAGTCAACCGCTGCATGGTCTCTATCTTTTTCAAAGGCGTCGCTTCCTGCACAGATGGTTCCAGATTGGTACGGACGACCGTACCATGTGGCAGCAATCTGGTTGGGCGTTTCGAAACTGCTATCAGCTCGAGCTCATCTGCGGCATTATCTACCACAGTGCCCTCTTCACCTGAGGTGTACCTGTCCCTGTCTGGATCCTGATGCGTTTCTCGGTCCAGTCCGCGCTGCTTTCAGTCTACCAACAATGGATGGATTGCGATCTCCGACATATCGGAATTGGAAGTTGTTTCAGATGTGTTGTCCCAGGACTGGGGCCTCGAGTAAACACTTGAGCCGACTCATTCCGCAACATCATATTCCACGTTGTCTGAGATGTTTCCCGACTCCCCGGACAAAAACTCTGTCCATTAGTCGCTTTGAATCCGACTCCCCGGACAAAATTCTGCCCCTATGTGGTCTCGTCAACCTCTTCCCGGACAAGTCGTCCTGCACGGGCTCAAAGGTGTCAGACTCCTCAGACAAGTCGTCCTTGACGGGCTCGAAGGTATCAGACTCCCCTGACATTGTCTCGTCCCCGGACGAACAATCTGGGCGGCTCGTATTCTTCCCTTGCATCCGTGAAACGCGCTTTCCTCGCGAAGCTAGATCTCGACTTGATCCTGACTTCCTCAGTGGCTTGGGTCTGATTCAGTGTGCCATTTTCAGTGAACGAAAATCTCAACAAGACCTCCTTCGGCATCGAGCTCACCAGCTGGTTGACTATCGACCTGCAATCCCGTTCAACACCTCAGCTGCGAATGGACACTGGCCTCTTCTCTGTTCTCTCAGTGACAGTCAACCGCTGCATGGTCTCCATCCACTCACGATCATGCCTATCCACTTCCCTGTACAACAAGTCACGGAGCTTCCTCATGACGTCCGGCGCCACGCTCACCGTCCTGTTCAATAGAACCATGCTGTTTATACCCAGCCTGGTAAGTTCTTGCTTCACCAAATTGGATCGGACAAATCAGCAAATCCAACGGAACGGGCTCGCCTCTGGCTAAAACCTTTATCTCCGCGGCCGTCTTCATTGGAAGGTCAGGGTGTCCGGGTATAGGATGCCCTGACTTGTCTAACCACATAGTAAGTGGCAGTTTGTCGTAGGTTTCCTTGTCCAGAAATGAAAACCCGTCTTTGGTTTCCGATTGGTTAGCCTGCTTCTCCTCGAGGCGCTCATAGAATTCTGTCTTTTTACTGAGGCTATCTGCATTCTGGTGCTTGTCACGGGTACGGTGCTCTATGATCATGTGGTATCCATCCAGGCGCACGATCCAACGACCAATATAACTTTGGTCCATCGAATAGGTTTTCAGCCAGGCAAGGGCACGATTATCCACACGTAACTTGAAGGGAGCACTCCCCAAGTAGGCCCTGTATTTTTCCACGAAAGTGATCACCGCGGTAATCTCCGCTTTTGGTGCGCCGTACTCCATCTCAGTATCACTCAGGACTTTACTCCCGTAGGCTATCGGACGAAGAACCGTTCTCCCGTTCCACTCCTGCACCTGGTGAAGTATGCCCGATATCGCAACCACTGATGCATCCGTGTCCAGCACGAACATCCCCTTCTCTGTTGGCATAGCGAGGACCGGTGCCTCGCAAAGTTCAGGTTTGATGTTCTCAAATGAAACTTGTGCTTCATCAGTCCAAGTGAACTTTTTGCCCTTGTTTCTCATCAACTGCTGCATGGGGTATATTTTGTCAGCATACCCCTTTATGAATTCTCGATAATAATTAGCAAATCCCAAAAAACTCATCAGCTGTGTATCTGTTTTAGGTGCCTTCCAGGTCAACACCGCTTCAACCGCTTCAGGATCTGGTCTCACTCCATGTTTATCCACCAGGCGGCCCAGATACTTTATGGAATCTCCGAGGATTTCACACTTAGAGGGTTTACATTTCAGACCCACCTGCTTCATGCTAGAAAACACCTCATCCAACCTCTCTATGTGGTCTTCTAAGGTTGGTGTTGCAATCACAACATCATCGACATAACACATGATGAGATTCCCGTATTTCTTAGTGACGCTCGTGAGTGCCTGGGCCATCAGTCGCTGGAATGTGGCCGTCGCGTTGCACAATCCGAACGGCATCCTCTTCCACTGGAACAATCCCAGCTCGCACGCGAAGCCTGTTTTTTCTCGATCTTGATTTCGAAGTGGCACTTGCCAGAACGCAGAGCTCAAATCCAACGTCGTGAAGAACTTCGCGTCTCCCAGCTTGGATAGGCTCTCATCGATGCGGGGAATCGGGTATGCGTCCTTTATAGTCACTGCGTTCAGATAACGGAAATGACAACAAAATTTGAGTTGTCCCCCTTTCTTTTTCGCCATCACCCCGCCACAAGCCCACGGGGACCTCGACGGCTCGATCATGTCATACTCCATTAACATCTCGATTTCCTTCCTGCACGCCTCTGACTTGTGAGGGGTCATTCTTCTCGCCCCTTCCCTATGAGGTACCGAGCCCTCTTCTATCTCAATCTCGTGTTCTACAAAATTACAGCAACCTATGTCGGCCTTATGTTTCGAAAAAACGTCTGCGTTCCGACTTAGCACCGCTCTGAGCGAATCTAGTTCCTTGTCTGATATTTTACCCTTCAAATGTTCTATCTCAGGTAGGACCGGTTTATTCGCTGCTAACTCTGTTTCTGTCGGTTTATTCGCTCCACGGGAAAGTTGAAACAACTAGACAGCCCATCATCTGTTTCCGACTTCATTGAAAACAATTTCCTAGAAGATTTCAATTCATTTACTCTCTTCATTATACATTCTTGGTTCGCATGCAATGGACATTTAGTTACATCAAACTTTTTCAAATTCTCCACACTCTGAAAGTCTGTGTTTAGAGGCAAAGCATAGCCAAGTCTTTCCCCTCTGTATTGTCACTGTTGTTGCTTCTGTGTTCAACAACGAACTCACACACAGTCCGCTCTGAGTGAGTGAGAAGCTTCATCCTAAAATAGCCTAGCTTTTACTGTTTGGATTTGGTACCAGACACACCTGTCTGTCATTGCTGAGTTCATTCAAGTTCCTCATCCTAAACGTCGCTACTAGGGCTTGGTTTGTTTTTAATCTAACTTTTCGATCCAGAAAAATGGGCACCTTGGCCTTGTTAATTAAGATCTTATTAAGGGGTTTCTTTTCATACTTTCTCTCAGGATCCTTGATCCTAATTAACCCGTCGTTGAGATCGATCGTGACATCAAAGTTGCGTACGAAGTCCCTTCCTAAGATGAACTGATCAGATTCGTCCAAATTCTCCACTACTAGGAAGCTCATCCAAAGATGTCTTCCTCCGAGCTGCAGTGAAATGATCGGGGTTCGTCCAGTCACATAGATCGCTCCCTGATTGGCAGCTGCCAACCTGATGTTTGTCGGTATGAAATCCGACCTCTCGAAACCCATGTCGGTCCAAGTTTTGACTGGCATGACACTAACCATTGCTCCCGTGTCTAGCAGTCCCTTTACTGAAAGTTGTCTGCCTTGCACGTCCAGCACGTGTGCGGCCAGATCGGCCTAGCAACCTATGTGCACCGCATCTTGTTCGAGCATGGCGTTGCGTCCGATTCGTCTAACCTTCAGCTCCTCTTGACCAATGTATATCCGGCCAATCTGATCGTTCGCATCAGGTATGTGAGCTTTTGTGTAGATATTGATGCCATCCACATTCATTAGAATCGGATATGGGCCATGGGCATCGATGTAATGTCCATCCACTTTCATCAGCCTCGGACCTCCTGTTGTGAGCAGCGCTCGCACTGCCCTGGAGTCCAGTTTGGGATCTTTCTCCTTCAGGTAGTCTGCATAAATGTCCAGGTGGACTAGAGTAATCTCGGATGGTTCACTCAAGTTCTTGACCACCTGGTGCCCTGCGACTGAGATAATGGACATTATTTTCGTCCCCTCCTTCGTCATGCCGAAATTTCTCCCAGATATCACGTTCAGTTTTAGTCCCTGCTTCCTGGGTTCCTCTTTCTCTTCTATTTTCGTCGTTTTACCCCGAATATTAAAACTTTACCGAAGATCTGTGCTCTCCAGCTCCGACCTTACCCATTGCTCCACTTCTTTCGTGGCTAGCTCCCGTTTGACATTCTGCAACGCTGTCCTTGCCGCCAGACCGTAATCCACCTTGAGTGGGCTAGCCGACTCTGCCTCCAGGTTCGAGGCTACCACCTCGTCAGGCAGTGTCTTTACCTTCTTAGTCGTAAAGGTGCTTGGTGTCGTCTCCTTTCTCCGAGACTCGGCCTCGTTCATCAGACGTGCTCGACTGGCCTTGACACCCGAAAGCGCCTCTTCGTGGCGGGGATGTTTCGCGTCCGCCACTGCATCCAAAAAAATCTGAGTGCAATCCGACTTGAAGTGTCCTTCCAAATTACAGTAGAAGCACCTCGGACCATATTTCATGATGAGCCTTCTGACGTACTCTTCGTGATCCTCGTCGGTCGCGTCGACGTCGTCGAGAAAGTAGCCTATTGCCTTCATGTTCTGTTTGTATGTAGAACACGCGGAAACGTGATGGTCCATCGAACCACAATTCGCACAAGACCTCCTCTTATTCATGTCATCGTTAGGTTTGTACCAACTGAAGTTCCCACCAGTGTTTGTCCCGCTATAGTTACCATAATTGCTGTAACGGTTTTGCGCCCTCGGTTTTATGAGTAAATACTCGCGTGACTTCATACGCAAATCATCGGGCGTGGGTACCTGGTCAAGTGACAGGGTGAAGTGTGTGGCCAACATCGTTTTCAACTCCTCACTCTTTACTCCGTCCATGAACTTCGAAGCAATCGCCAAGTTTCGCTCGGATATTCTCTCATCGGGATTGCTTCTCCTCCTAAGCAATTCAAGGTCGTCCAAAAATTTGTCTATGGATTCGTCATCTCTTTGACGCCTCTTTTCGAACTTCACCATAGCCTGGTGCCCTTGTAATCCAGAGCCGAACCGATTCAGCAAGATGTCGAATATATTGCGAGCGCTGTCTCTCTCATTGGCTCTTTTCGCCATTACACAATTTAATGCAGTACCCTCCAGGTTGCTCGTTAGTGCGCTGCACTCTTGTTTCTTGGAGAGACTATCTTCCTCAAAGTGTAACTTCATCACTTCTATCCAAGTATCAATGCAGCCGTCTGACTCGTCTTTCTATGACTTCGGCTTTTTCAGTGTCCTTCTTGACCTCTCTCCTCTCTCGGTTGACTTCGAGGGTTTGGTGGTGAATGTCTCGAGAGATCTGTTCAGAGGCTCAAACATCGAGGCATACATTGTCGTGTCCTGTGAGGCTGTAGTCAGATCTGGCACTGAACTGACTTGTGGCACAGTTGGCAACCTTGTCTCCGGAGTAGCATCTGCCTCCGGCGGGACTGGATTCGTCCAGCCAGGCCTCGACGGGGCTGCCCTTGGCCTCTCCCTATTCCTAGGTTCGTAGTTCGTTCTCGAGCTTTGCTGGGCCCTGGCATAGCTGCCCATACCATCTCCATCATTCGCATGGCGTGAGCGCTCCCTTGGGTTGGAACGCTCCTTCCAATTGCTTCCATCCAATTCCTCTGACTCCTTGTTTGCCTGTGCCAGGCTCTCCGCCAGGCATTGATCGGTGTTGCGAATCAATTGAGCCTGATCAACCCTCGCCTGCGACTTCACGTGCGTTAGTTCACCTCTCAAATTCTCCCGACCCTGGTGAGCTCTCTCGTCAACTTGATCTATTCTCTTGGTCATGTCCCGTCTCAGTTCATCCAGATCATTCATTACGCCAGCGAACATGTCACTTATATCGCCAGTTGCCCCAAATGGCGGGGTTAGTCCCAAAGAAGATGAGGTCAACTGCGGCTGCAGCCTGGTACTTGATGACGCACCGCCTTTTTGCTTGCTCATCGACGTCATCAATCTGTCGAACGTTGATGACGCTCCCATCGTTATCCCATCCGACATGGGCCTCGTCGGCGAGGTGGACGACGCCTTCCCGCTCTTGTCGTTTCTTGGGCACGGTGTGAAGTTTACGTCCGGATGGGTTATCTCCGGGTGGTCATAACCGGAAGATAAACCTTCAGTTCGTAGTGACGCCATGCGCTCATCGTACAAAGAATTCCAGCTCTTCTTGGCCTTCGAACCCGGTTGTTCTTCACTCGAGCTTATGCTCGACATCATCGCATTGTTGCTCTGCTTGGCCAGAGATGAGTTGGTGTTAGCTGGATGTGAAAATTCTCTTCGCCACCTATGACTCTTGGTCTCCGATTTGGACATTCCCCTGAATAACACTTCCTCTCGCGGCTCGACCTCGGAACGCTCTGAGGTCTCCTCCGTCCTCTCAACTTCCTCCCGCTCGAGGTCCTCGCTCGTCTCAAAGTCGGGTCGAATAAGCGTCCGTTCTCCTTCGTCAAATGGGTCCACAAGCGTCTCGCTCGCGGGTCCGGCCTCGAGGCTCAAACATCGAGGCATACATCGTCGTGTCCTGTGAGGCTGTAGTCAGATCTGGCACTGAACTGACTTGTGGCACAGTTGGCAACCTTGTCTCCGGAGTAGCATCTGCCTCCGGCGGGACTGGATTCGTCCAGCCAGGCCTCGACGGGGCTGCCCTTGGCCGCTCCCTATTCCTAGGTTCGTAGTTCGTTCTCGAGCTTTGCTGGGCCCTGGCATAGCTGCCCATACCATCTCCATCATTCGCATGGCGTGAGCGCTCCCTTGGGTTGGAACGCTCCTTCCAATTGCTTCCATTCAAGATCGCGTCAAGCTTCCGCATCATTAAGTCAGATTTGGCATCTAACCTTTTTTCCAGGCTAGTCATCGTGTGAGCGTAGGTACTATCATGATCGTTCAACAATCGCTCGATCTCTCTTGTCATCCTAGCCTCTCTTTCCTCTGACTCCTTGTTTGCCTGTGCCAGGCTCTCCGCCAGGCATTGATTGGTGTTGCGAATCAATTGAGCCTGATCAACCCTCGCCTGCGACTTCACGTGCGTTAGTTCACCTCTCAAATTCTCCCGACCCTGGTGAGCTCTCTCGTCAACTTGATCTATTCTCTTGGTCATGTCCCGTCTCAGTTCATCCAGACCACTCATTACGCCAGCGAACATGTCACTTAAATCGCCAGTTGCCCCAAATGGCGGGGTTAGTCCCAAAGAAGATGAGGTCAACTGCGGCTGCAGCCTGGTACTTGATGACGCACCGCCTTTTTGCTTGCTCATCGACTTCATCAATCTGTCGAACGTTGATGACGCTCCCATCGTTATCCCATCCGACATGGGCCTGGTCGGCGAGGTGGACCACGCCTTCCCGCTCATGTCGTTTCTTGGGCACGGTGTGAAGTTCACGTCCGGATGGGTTATCTCCGGGTGGTCATAACCGGAAGATAAACCTTCAGTTCGTAGTGACTCCATGCGCTCATCGTACAAAGACTTCCAGCTCTTCTTGGCCTTGGAACCCGGTTGTTCTTCACTCGGGCTTATGCTCGACATCATCGCATTGTTGCTCTGCTTGGCCAGAGATGAGTTGGTGTTAGCTGGATGTGAAAATTCTCTTCGCCACCTATGACTCTTGGTATCCGATTTGGACATTTCCCTGAATAACACTTCCTCTCGCGGCTCGACCTCGGAACGCTCCGAGGTCTCCTCCGTCCTCTCAACTTCCTCCCGCTCGAGGTCCTCGCTCGGCTCAAAGTCGGGTCGAATAAGCGTCCGTTCTCCTTCGTCATAGGGGTCCACAAGCGTCTCGCTCGCGGGTCCGGCCTCGGCGCTCCGCCCTTGGTCGCCATCGAGGTTTTTCTCGCTCCTTAGTTTCATTTTGCTCACTGAAAGATCAGGTTGACCTTTCGTCGATTCGTTTTCAGCAAACACGTCGGAAGCGCTGCTAAACGAGGACTGGCTACGCCTAGTTTTAAATTTTCGCGTGCTTCCCTTGCTCAGCCTGGGAATCTTAGTAGTCGATCCTAACGAGTCCCTGTGCTGCATACTTTGTGGCAAATAACAATTTTCTAATAATTTAATGGCGATGCACACGTACCGCAAACAAGTTCAAGTTAAATCACTTAACGCTGCCTCTTTGATCTCGTAAGTATCAAAATTGTCTCTTCGATTTCTCATTGACAATCTTAGTGACTCAGCTAAAGTTACACACACAGGGCCTACACAGTATTGACATAATGCTCAATACTGTTGTATACTATACAACAACTCAACCCTGTTGTATAGTATAACGGTATCACAAAACTTTAACAAGATCTGATCAATACACAAAACCTAATTGATAATCAGATAAGAATATCCGACAGGTGATAGCGACTTTTCGTCAGTATCAATTTACCGCCACACTCTTATCAAGTCATTGCTTTGTTAAAATCAAACAATCTTTGGTAAAAAGCAGTGATGATTCAGAAACAGATCAATAAAACTTAGTCTTAAAGAAAAAGACTTCCCTCAATCGGAACGATCCGAAAGAACGAAGCCCAGGACACAGTCTTCTCACGTGAGTGTGTCTTTGCCTAATAAACCCACCGAGGTCTTCTTTTAGGTGTCCTGCGATTGCCCGAGCTGTCCTACTAAGTAGCTCAAGGCAACCTCTGATCGAAAATTTCTAAAGTCTATGAAAAAGCTCCCCCACACCCGGAACGCTCCAAGTGCACGAGAGCAGGGAACAACTTTTCTTCTCAAGTGAGTGTGTATTTGCCTAATACACTCACCGAGGTCTTCTTTTATTTGTTCCCGGATTGCCCGAACTTTCCTATTAAGTAGCTCAAGGCAACCACACAACCAAAATCACAATCAAAAAAAATTTTGGTCGAGTACTTCTGATACACCCGATCTAGAATCCAAATATGATCACGAATTTCCGGGTCAAAATGGTCTCCTATGGTCTCAATAAGCACGCCTAATATCCTAATATGATCTTAATTAAATGGATATTTTCCGTTTCCCAAATTGCCACAGAAGGTTTCCTCCAGTTTCTAACAAGGAGGGTTGTTAGGAGGTTTAAGTCACTCCGGAGGGTTATTTCGGAGGGTTGTTAAGACACTTAGCCTACTCCGGAAGGTTACTTCGGAGGGTACCTTAGTCACCCGAGAATTTTCGGAAGGTCCCCCTTAACTCACTAAGGAGGCTTAATGTGTCAGTAAGAGGCTTAATGTGCTCCGGAGGGCTACTTCGGAGGGTTCTTCCAAAATTTTCAAATTTTTGAAAACGGCCTTCAACTAGCTTAAGAAAGCGTCAAAACAAGCTAAATTCCCTACGGGGTTTTGTTTTTAACTTCTTCGGAGGGTCTCGTGGAAAATCTCTACTAAGGAGGGCTGCTAAAGGGCTTAAGTCACTCCGGAGGGTTACTCCGGAGGGTTCCGCAAAAATCAGAAAAAAGGGTTAATTTACCGCAATAAAGCCTCTGAATGCGGTGTAATTTGCTTAAAATCAGGTTGGTTGACAAGGTCAACCTTCCCAGCAGGATAAAAAGGTGTTTTGATAAAATTTTCTGCCGCTCGGAGGGTTTACCTATAATTTGTACCCTCCGAACCAACAAATTCTAAAAAATTTTTCTTTTCCGAGATTATCGACCCAAAAGCGGTTGCGGTCCGGAAAAGTGGTTCAAAACATCGACTTATGGTATCAAAATACTCCCGATCGGTTGGCTAGTCTTTGAGAAATCACCAAAAACGTGTTTGTCCAAATGGCTTTTTTTCACCACCTATATAGGTTCTGAGAAACTTTTTCCCCAATTCCTATTGAAAGTGCCTAAAAATACCTGAAACGAGCGTAGTAGCCCTGTACGGCACTGGAATAGTGCAATAAACCGGACCAAAATTGGTTTGGAAACAAAAATTTGGCCAATAACTATCAGATTTGGACCATCCGATTCCTTCCTTTTCCAATCCTTAAGTCGTTAGCTCTATCCACGGAGCTAATCGGAGAGTTACTCAAGAATTTTTCTGGCAGCCGAGCACGTTATGCCAGCAGGCTCCTAACACAAAAAATTTTACTGCTCTAACTCTAAAAACTCAAAAACTTGATCCCCAAAACAGATTGACAAAATTCAGAAAATTATCGAAATTTTGATCGAAAAATTTTCCTTTTTTCCAACTTCTACTGAGTCCTTTCTCACATGGTTTCTTTAGTTAGGGGGATCGAAAGACGTAGCTACTCCCTATATAAAAGCTTTTTGCTGTTCGGAAAAGCTCGGATATCCAAAAATTTGGGGGTCTATAGTTTGGTCGAAAATCGATAATTTTCGACGAAATTTGGGTGTTTCTTGGGTCTAATTAGGAGATAAGTTATATATAATAAGGATAATAACCTATCAGTAGTAGTTAATGAATAGTACTATACCCTCTTTTGCACCAAAATACCCAAATTAAGACCCTTAACTCGGAAATTTGTAATCGATGGAGGGTACAATCGGACCGCGCCAATCGTGCCCCCCACCACTTAAGTTTTGATGAAATAGTACCCGAACGATACTAAAATTTTTTCAACGATACCCAACAGTCGTTGTGGATGTTGTCCTTGGTCTCCTTGTTGAGTGTGGAACACGTCGGTCAGCTTGCCACTCTACCCTCCGGCCACCGGCAAAATCACCATTAACGTGCTTAAATACTCAAATTACACTCAAGGGAGGGTATCCAACCCTTCACCAAAACACACAATCTTTCTATCAGAAATGATATAAATCAATCTGAAACAACAACAAATAGGAAGGTCAGATCACATCTTGTCCGGAAATAACATAAAAACTGTCACTTTGTGTTTTTTTACTGTTTTTGGTCTTTTTTTGTTTTCAAATAAATTTAGTTTTGGCTTTTTGTTGGTTATACACTATTTTTGTTTGGTTTTACGCTTTCTCTTAAATTGTTTTTGGTCCCGGGACCTTGGGACAAGCGGGCTCATGACTTCCCACCTAACCCTCCGGACCCCGGAATTTTTGGTGTTAACTAAATTAAAAAGCTAAATAGTACTAGACGGAGGGTACGCACCTTCGTACAATAACGGACATCAAGGCCTCTAACTCGGGCATACGCCCGGAGCGGAGGGTTCGTCGCTGAAACGCTTGCTGATCATGATGGTCTCATGCCTTTAACAGGCCCACCCAGGAGCGCCATAAAAACGTCTATGTAACATTCGCCCAAATACTACACAGCGACGGAGCGTAGAAAAAAAACCTATTAACGAAAAATGGCAGGCGTCAGTTACCTTAATCCTAATCGTTTTTCACCATCTCGACCTTGCCAGTTGACTTTCTGGTCTGTCTAGGGCTAAGTAAAAAGTTACTATTTTTAGGCCATCAGTCAAACGACTTTTGATCAGCTTTCGTTTACATGCGAACACAATCACATAACTGAGTCTCGGATCCTCAGACTACGTGATTGCTATTAAAAACACGGCTCGAATACCCTATTTTAACATGTTTTTGTGTGACAGTTCTATATTAAATCAATTGGAGATGGATTGACCCTTTCCTCTTTCTAGCTACTCATATTCTAAAATATCAAATAATACCGGTGTTAATTCAAAGTTCTACGACATCCAAGTAGCTACAAAGTCAGTTTTATATAGTCCCTTCACATACAACAGTCTCTAGGGGACCAAGCCTCCGCTCCCGTGTTCTTCCCGAGATAACGCTGTTATCTCTCCCAATTTGTGGCACGGGAGGGTTCCGTGGAATATTCCTTCCCCACTGAAGCTTCCTTCTCCACTAATTTCCACTGCTAAGGTTCTTATCGTGTGTTATTGCCTCGATAAGAGGCTTTGTTTTTCTCGTTCTTTCGTGCGACTGTTTTCTGCTATCTCTGTCGTTGTTGTGTTTGTTCGTCCTTTTTAGTCAAAATGGCCGTCTTTTTGTATTTCTCAGAAATATTGGCCCGTCATTCGAAGTTTTAAAAATTCATTTTTTCGGAATATCTAGACCCTCCTTTGCAGTATTTTTTTGTTACTAAGGCCTTTATTCGTTTTTTTTTTCTGTCCCGCGGGAAGGTCACGCTGTGCCAACCCGGCAGAATGGCACATACCCCCACTCTAGAAAATAAGAACGTCCCCATACTTAGGTCTCAAAATACCCAAAATACGCAAACGCCGTTAAAAACAGGGTCGGAACAGTCCGTACAGTTGCTTTTTATTAGACAGTGGAACTTTGATCATTTTCAGATATATCAACCTAAAACTCTTTTCTCGTTCGATTAAATGTCAGAAATTGCGAACAGCAATTTTCCGCTGCTGAATTTGACCACTTTCCCGCGATTGTAATCCGGTCGTCGTTCTGATCTTAATTTTCTTATCTTTTCAGTTGTCGCGAGAAACTTGAGCATGACATGTCCAATTCGAATTTTTGAAAAATTCCATTTGACCCCAAAATCATGTTATTCGCATTGCTAAAGGTCAAATTTCCAAATATGACCGACTAGCACATACTCCCCGGAATCAAGATCGATGTCCTCATCGCGTATTGCCGTCTGCCAATGAATCCCCAGAATTCTGAGTGTATCTCAAGATACAGTGCCAGTGGTCATTTACAGAAGTTTGCAGTAGACTTAAGTTTATCTACACCCCAAAATTCACAACCATGTGAAATTGTCACACTATCGCTAAACAGCAATCAAAATCTGCATACACCTGCACCTTTAATTCATGCTTTGCAAGCCAATGATTTAAATTTTCTTTTGTCCCATTCGATCAGGAAATTGTCATGCAACATTTTGACTCATACAATAGATATAGCATATTAATAACAATATCTCGTTCGTTAAAATTTCTTTTTCGTGAACTCAGATTTCATCCGAGTTCACCCTCGAGCCCCTTTCCTTCCCTCTCAAGACCCAAGACTCTAGAATTTCCCACTGAGCCACCTGCTCATCTCGCGTTCTTCGCCTTCGAGGTGCTAGGCCCAGACACACTTGACACCGCAATCTGTCTTAACAGTGCCTCCTCATCATCGGATTTAATTACGATCTCTTCTCAAGCCTTCAGTTGTTCATAAGACCGCATCCATTCCCTCTGTTCTTACAGCCTCTTTGCTTGGTTGGGCAGACCCTTCATCTTCGACTCCCTATTCAAGCAAAAGGAGTTGTGCAGACTCAGATTCACGTTCTCCGCCAAGTCCTCTTTCAGTATTGATTCTCTCGCCTTACTGTTATCTCTAGACACCCTACCAACTTTCTGGTTATCGCATTTCGATGGGTCAGCAAAGGTCTTTTGAAGGCTTCCGTTCCTAACTCTGCCAGGAACTGTCGATATTCCTTTTGATATTTCTTCATGTGGTCTTTCGTCACCATGTTTAGCCAAGACGTCAACGTCGCTCGAAACCACGGAAAGAACCTGATGCGGCTCCATACGTGCCTGACTTCCATCGGTATGGCAAATACCTTGCATGCAGTCTCAAACAACTCAAGTCTCCTGCTGTAATCTATAGCGTATATTGTTTCTGCCGTTGGTGTCTTCGACTCCATATATTTCGTCACATTTTCTTCGAGGTTTGCGTGATCCGGGTACCACACCGTTTGTGCCACACAATGGCACGGGCCTTCCCCATGTGTGATATCGATGCTACGAAGATTGCGTTCTCCCAAAAATTGCGTTCTCCCACTGTTCATCGGTTTCCCGATCATATTTTGTCTCACGAGGTCACTCGTGTTCTCACCTTCCAAACCCAGAAGTTCCTCCCCCAGATTTCACTCAAGTCTTCTCTCTATTCCCTCTGCACCGTTCCCCGGATCTTTCTCAATAGTCTGTGTGCGTGATGCGACATTCGAGCCAATCTTACGCACTTGGGCACCGAGAAGGCTTTGTCTATTAACACCCTCTGGTTGGATACCTCCACTATTGCCATGTGCAGTGGGTAGTGGCTACCACATAGGTTGGCCATCACTGATCCCAATAGGGACTTTCATGGCAGACCATAGGCTTCACTTATGGGAAACCCCATCTCCGACTCAAGACCAACTTTCCAGCCTCTGACGTGTTTCTGGGTTACTTGCAATACCCCATGCCACGACTCCACGCTTAATGCGGTCACCAAATGGTGTTCAGACTCTAGCATCTCCAGCAGACTCTAGCATCTCCAGTGACTGTATACTGCACATCCTCGAGAAGAATCCCAAAGCTGTTGCTATGTTCACGGTGGTATTCGCGTAACACTCAGCCACTATCTGTTTTTCACTCTTCTCCCTTTCTGTGATGTCTCCAAACCAAGCGATTAGTTCTTCTTTCTGAAAGGACTGTATCCTGACGCATGATCGTCCATCACAAGTGTGTTCTGCGCTTCCACACGCCAGGTCAAGTTAACTACCCGGCTCCATCTTTTTCACCGATCCTAGCTTGCTCGTTGCTTCGCATGACTCCTTCATCTGAGGCAAGATCAGCTTGTGTTGCTAGGTCCTCGTTTTTTGTCGGTGCAAGCCTCACTTGCTCCGTGACCTCCTCGATCAGGCTTGCATGGGGATGTGGGCACCAGGAGGGTCTCAGCAACTACCAAACCACTCCTAAGTTCGTAACCAGCATGCTTTTTCCATTACCCATTTTAAATTCGACTCTTTTGTTTGAGCGCGGCACACACCTCACTTCTGGCATCTTCTCAAAAATCAAGCCCAAGCTCGGCTTCTCTCTTTCTGCTGGGTCTATCTCGATTATCTTTTCCGTCCAAAACTTTAATAGCTCTGTCGCTTCGTGATTCCTGTGAGCGCTCCCGGCCTCTGAGTCCAAGAAGGGGTTGTATGCTATTCCCATCACTCCAGACACGTATTGATATTCTCCCTTTTTATTGGGTCTCGAGTACTCTCCAGCCGAGGCTAAGTTACGGTGCACGTCATGTCCCTCTTCAAATTTCTTTTTAAAGAACCCCAGTATTTCATCTAGCCTTCTACGATTCTCTAGAGACTGCCTGGAGCCATCCTCCTTTTCTATTCCAGTACTCTGGTATACGTTCACGATGACCGCTGAGATTCTCCTTTCCATTGTCTTGCTTCCGATTGCTCTCTGCTGACAAGCTTGGATGGTACTGTCGGTCATCACAGACATTATCCACCCCAAGAAACAAGTAGCATTTTTTCTCCTTACCAGACTCAAGCCTGAATTATCCCTGGCGACGTGCTGCATCAGCATCTGATAAATCTCCAGATTCTTGCCGCCATGCCTCAACTTGTCATGTGAAGTCAACGTCTCTAGCTCTATTCCCACCAGGCCCCACGCGAACATCAGCTGTCCCGCTGTCCTAACGCTGTCCTCCCGTGGTAAGTTCTGCCAAGTTCGTTTCAGTTGGCTCCCCAGTTCTAAGTTGTTGATCTCGGCCTTTTGCTGGGTAGCCCAACTGCGTCGCTTGCGAGACACTCCATGATCGAGTTTCTTTAGGCAGTTTTCCAGTTCCTTCATTGTCTCCAGAGCCACCCACCACGGCCGAGCGGTTTTCCTCGTCTTACTCTTCTCAAGAGGTTCACTGATCACCTGTTTCCCGGTAGCCTGATGCTCGCTTGATATCCATTCCTTGCCGACGTCCACCTCCCACATCTGTCGACTAGTCGAACCATTCTTCGTGTTCGTCTTCTGGGGTCTGAAGTCTCCTTCCGTTGCCAAACTTGTGGAAACCTCCATCTCTTTTTCTACCTCGGCCATTTTCCTTGGTTCGAAGCTACCCTTGTAGGCTGCTGTCTTCCACCGTGCTAGGACCATGGGAGCAGTCTCCCTCAGATTTTTCTCAGAGACTGCGTCCGTCGAAGGACTACTCAACCCCTCTACCTCTCTCTTCCTCTTCCGATACTTCACACCTCTACTTCGGGGCGTCGCCGCTATCATCACTGATTCGACCTCTTTATCCCGGTCCGACCCTTCCAACGCTTGCCACCCCCTGCTCGAGCCTTAAGGATATTAGTACTTTTAATCATATTACTAGCCTTAACCTTATCCCCCCTTACACCTTCAATCATTTTATCATCAGTTTTTTGTTTCAGAGTAGAGCTGTCTTTACATTCACCATCTCTGGTCTTCTGTCGCGTCTCCCTCAACTTGACCATCTTGCTCAGTAACTTTTTTCTTGCTTTTTAATCCAGCCCGGTGCCCAGCAACACCGGTTCCCCGAACTTGACCACCGTGTTCCACAGTTCTTCCTTGAAGTTATGTAGTGTAGTATCACTCTTCGTCTCTTGATTAAATTCACTCAAGAATTCCCGCCAAGCCTTCTCATCCAGAGTCTCTAGAAACATTCTCTTGTTCCCCTCAAACGTGTTCTTCTTGCTCTCTTCTGTACTCAAGAGTATCATCCCCATGTTGGAAGTTTCGTTTATCAATGGTAATTCCAGGCCTTTCCGAGGGGATGAGGTCAGAGGTGGCGTGGCCGTGTCCGCCCAATCATCTCCGCTCAGGTCCTGCAGCAGTTCCTGGGCGGTGAAATCCTCCTCAGCTGGTTTCGGCTCAGGCGTATTCCCCACTTTCACTGAGAGTTTCATCCATGCTTTCCGCTTCTGACTCGGCTCGAACTTTCTCAAGTATCTCTCTAAATCGGTTTTCTACGGGGCCACTTCTCTTGTCCCCAGGGGTGCCTACTGATAGGGGTGAGGGTGTCGCTGGGTCTTGCTTCTTGTAATCTGTCAGGGCCACATATAACAAGCCTGCCGCATCCAGCTCTTTCTCTTCTTGTTTCATTTCCACTTGCTCTAATCCGTAAGGCGCCCGGTACTTTCTTGTGGCAAACTTCATCTCGTCTTTCAGTGCGATGTGCCCTTCTTCTACGATCATCCTACCATCATCCCATACCGGCAACATGTTCTCCAAATTCGCTTGATCAAGCGTTCTCAAGATGTCCCGAACCTCGATTTTTTGAGGCATTGAGCCTCTAATTTTTTTCGCTTGAGTCGTCCACGAGTTTATCTTGATATCACAAGTATGGAAGTAGACCGCTGCTGTATATCCAATGAACAAGGGTTCCCAGCCATCGGTGAACTCCCTTTGCTGCTTTTCTACCGTGGCTCTTGCGAACAGGGATGAGACCACCAGGGGGTTATTCATCCCCAGGGTCATTCTCCTGACTGTTGGGAACTCAAGAACGGTGGCGGGCAGGATTTCCTTCTCTAGTGTCGCCTCTAGATCCCTCCTCACCAACTCGAAGCTCTTTTTCCACGCGGGGATTTCAGGATTTCTAGTCCGTCCGCCGTTAGGGGATTCAGATGCCAGAACTTGGGATAAGCATCAATGGGGCCTTCACGCTTTCCCCCATCCTACACTGCAGTTGCCTCCGGAAGTTGAACACTACGAACTCGGGATCTTTCACCCTCTCAAAAAGCACTGTATTACTCATTCGTGCCCTCAGCACCTCTTGTCGACACCAGTTCAACGCCGTCCCATCCAACAAGCTTATTAGGCTCACGTGTACCACTGAACTGCGGTATGCCGCCTCTAGAAGATCCGGAAAGGCGTACGTAACCGCTGGTCCGTAAATACAAGTCACGACCTCCTCTAGTCCACTTATCACTCCCACTGTGTCAGATCTCATTGCCAGGCATAGATCAGTCAGCAGAGGGATACCACCATTCGCCTCCCTCCATTCATCTCTCGTCTTAGGATTCTTCTCCTCGCCGATCATGTGTCGGTTTTGCATCAGAAGATACTTCACTAGAAACGTCTTCATCCGGCAGCGCACTTGTACGAGTTGGTGTCTATGCTTGAGTGGGTCTTTCCCATTGACAGGGGCTCCCGATATTTCATTAACCGATTAAACGCCACCAGTTCGCCATGAGTCAGGAGCACCAGTGTCAGATACCCGTCAATTCGAAGTGTCTCTACTCCCCTGCTGGACATGTACGCTGGACCCATGTTAAACAGGTACCTTGGGTAAACCAAGTACAGGGCCAGCAAGAGGTTTATGGGCATACTCAACAGCTCTTGTACAAAGGCCCCAAAAATGGTCTCTTTCGCATGAAATACTCCAGCCATGTATTTCTTTTCCCAACAAGGACTCAAGAATTTCAGGATCTCGTGATATTTCCTCGTCCTCAACTCACCTTTTGCATGCTCCCTCCAGAATCCTTCAATGGTGACCTCGTTCGCTGCCGTGACGAATACTCTCGGCTATCTCCAACTGTCCCTCAAGAAACTCCCAGATCTGCCTCACGAGAGGTGGGGCACTCTCTCTCGTCTTATCCGTAGCATTCTCTAGCCTTGGGGTTAGAAACGGCCACCTGCCTCTCTCTTGTCTCAGTCGATAGATATACCATCGCTTCCAGTTGTTTTTCGGCCGCAGCCACATTCTTTCTTTCGTTACTTGGTCCCCTCGATTTGCTGGTGGAATTTGTGATAGTCAAGTCCATACATCGGAACCATAGGCTGGCTGTCAGGTGACCTACTACTGGGTGGTCATCCCCTATTTCCGGACTGCACTTCAGTTGCCGAGCGAGATTCGAAATCTCAAGTAAGAGGACCTCATCCAACACAATGAGGATGTCTGCCAATTCATAGAATCCCCTTAATGCGTGGGACACGTCCGCCCATGCCGCTGCCAGTTCCGACTTCCGAAGTCTCAAATTTGTGGGCTCCAGCTCCCGATTGGGTGCTGCCATCAGAATCCGCCGTGCGCTCCCTTCGGCTATGAGGACCAAAATGGAATACACAAACTGCAGAGCAGGAGGCATGCTCGCGTACCCAGTGGACGTCGTAATTACCACTTTCGTTTTAGGTCCGAATCGAGAATTGACTTTTTCCGGCACCTCGTTCTTTGCGGCAAACAACGTCTGGATGGCCTCCCAGATTTTCTTTGGCATAGGCGCATCGCCTTTCAATTGCTCTAGAAGTACAGCCGCACGCAGGTGATCGTTCATTCCTGCGAATAGCAGTAGCTCTGGCTCGCAAGGCATCTCTGACTTCATCGCCACCATCAGAGTCAACATCTGGATCAACTCCGCACCTGGCAGCGAGTATACCAGAGTTTCCGGCCAGAACAACTTGGGAGACGTTCCCTCGAAATCCGAGCCCGCCACGATGATCACCCTTGCGTTCGCCGGATCCGCTCTATCTTATACTGCCAGTGTCTTGGCCAACTGGGCGCTCCCACAGGGTTTTCCATAACTTGGGTCGTCCGCTAATTTTGAACCCTCGTAGGCGGCGTCTAGTAGTTCCATCTCTTTCGGTTCCAGTAGCTTATCTACTACCCTCAACTGCGCGGGAGTTGCCAATCTGATTCTCGCAAAACTTGTTCGGTGCTTGGGGGGCTCCACTATGAGTCCTGGACTCCCCAGCAACTTGAGTGGCCTGTAATTGATCGGTCCCATGATTGATTTCACGGGGATCCCAGTCAGATCAGTCGTCTCCATTATTCCTGCTCTTGAGAAATGCGCTTCGTGGGCCTTTAACCAATCCACGCAATGGTGTCGGCTCAAGTCCTCGTGTGACACGTGCTTGAGCTCCAGGGCATCCGCCAACTCCTGTCTACACTCCAGATCCTCCAGGTCCAACTCCTTTATCTTCTCCAGGTATCGCAATCGGCTTGTCTCCGCTGGTCTCTCCACTCTCTTGCTATTTACCACCACCACTGAGGATACCACTGAACTTTGGGGCGTCGATGACTCTGCTTCCTCGGCTTCCATAGGCGTGGAACCCGGTTATCTGGTCCAGCTGCTCCTCGAGCTGTCTCTTGAGTCGACTCTCGCTCCTAGGCGACTGGACATGGGTCTTGTGGCAAAGAAAGGGGGTGTTGGGGGTGGATCGAATGTGAATTGGGCCGTTTCAAGCAGATCTGCCTCTAGCGCACTTATGTGCCTCTGGAAAACATTGTTCAACCACTCCACACCCCTAGGTCTGTCGAAATGGATTCCATCTGAAGACGCATCCTCCGGGAAGGATCGCCAACTACGTCCAACAATCTGACGGGAAGGACACTCCTCTGATTTATCTGCCTGATTATTTCGTTCCGGTTCAAACTTTCTCGTTCATATCCATTGCATGTTGGTCGGCCTTCATGTTATAAAGGATGTTGCAAATTGTGAGTATGGCGGGATCCATCTGAATCCGCAACTCCTCCAGAATGCAGCTCACTTTATCTTGTAGCCTCATCACTTTCCTTGACTTACCTCTGGACACGTCATTGCTCCCCATCATTAGAGTCACTGAAAACATTCTTGCCATCCCGAGCATCTCGAGTGACGCCAACATCTGCGGCGTTGCGGCTCCAGAGAAACTCAAGATTCCAGTCTGCCAGTGCGACTGGATCCGTGTCAGCACCCGTATCAGGCTGTCCCCTATATCAGGTGAACTGCACCCTCCGATATTCATGGCTGTGTATAGTATTGAGCCCAAGCCGCGTCATGGAAACAATCCCTTCTCGCCCGTTGCGCCGCGTTCCAATTCATGCGATCACCACATTCCTGACCGGTTGCTCCCTCCAAGTCGGGGGTCGCTCCACTCTAGTTGGACTTTCACGGTTTCCCAGCTGCAGCCTCTCGTTTCATTCCTTGAGACGCGACGAGCTCCCGCTCATCTGACTGCTCGGGGTTGAGCTCGGGGTATATCCCGGCAGTGCTACGTCCATTAGTGGGCGTATCGGTTGCGCCTCCAAACCACGCAAGGAGGACACTGGCTCGGTTGGTATCCACACTTCCAGTCCTTCGTGTATGTGCTCTTGTGCCGCGCGGTCTAAGTTGAATCGTCCCTTTGAGCTAGGAGCCTCATCCACCTCCAGGCGTGACTCCGTCCTTGAGCCTGCAGCTGCTCGTTCTGTAGTCCGGGTCCCCTTTTCTTTTTTCCCTCGTATTCTCGTTGTCGCCGCTGGATATTTTCAAGTTCTGAATTCAAGTTCTCGCAGTTCGCCTCGTTCTCTCGTACCCTTTGCTCTTGCTGGTACTCTGCTTTTAACATGTCAAGGTGACGCCGCGCCTGATCCCTCTCGAGGATCGCTTGATCTCTTTCCAGATTCCCTTGATCCCTCTCGAGTTTCGCGCTACCCCGAACAAGATTCGCTTTATTCCTCTCACTCTGCACCCTCTCTGGTTCCCTCTTTAGGTTACTGAGGTCAGGGTATGTCTCCTCCGTCTGCTGTGATCGTATCATGGAGGGTGGTTTACTCGTGGACTGGCCCGCGGATCTTGCCGGTGGTCTGGTCGGTAATGGGAACTCTCCCGCGCCGTACTCAGTGTTATTGTTCAAGCCAGGATTTCTCGCCAAGTCGAATCCTCTTACACCCCCATCCATATTCCAGGTCTGTTCTTGATTGGATATCCCATCTGTTGTGTAACCAACCATCAAGACAGCTTCTGTCGCGGACTCCCTGCATTCACCTTGCGCCTCCAACTGCAGAATGGCGTTTAACATCACTGCCATCCTCTCATCCACTTGGGTGTAGTCCAGATCCCTCAAGCGTCTGTACAGTCCATCGAGCGTAGGTCTCTTGAGTGCAGCAGGCATGGATTTTCAAAAACGATCTGCCATTTTCACGACTTCTAGATGATCTTGCGTTTCAACCAATTTGAAATTTACTTTACCAACGAACTTGAGTATTACCTTACCATCCAACTTGAGAACTCGAGAAATATCTCTTTTTGAATGTTGCCGATCGTGAACACAGATCAAGACCTTCTTTTTCTTTCAAGTGAGTGCGGCTAGCTCGTCAACTCAATTTAACAAATCAATCTGAAAATAAAATCCATTTTTAGACCAATTTGTTTCATTCCTAACCTAAACTACCCCATTATTGTGTTTAAAACATGATTCTTTCGTCATCTCACTAAAATGATTCAACTTGGAGTTTTCAGAGCATGCAGATTCATTTCATGTTTTAGCACCGTCAACTCTCTAAAATTTGGTTGTCATGCCAATCGCCTTAAAATCCATTTACCTGCTTCGAGCCCCGGTATAAATTACTTGAGACTCTCTTATACCTAACTTGAGATTCCCATGTACCCAACTCAGGCGATACTCAAGTAGTATTTCTTGTGTAGATTCAACATTTTTTCCGTTTCTGTGAAGACCACATGTAGGATAGCGTACAGTTCCCTTGGGCTCAACTTGCCTCTGTTCGGATCGTAAACCGGCATTGAGACCTCTCGTATCCCTCTTTCGACCATGAAGTCCCTCGGCCTCGTTAGTGCCAACATTACGTGCTCGGGGTCTTTCGTGTTCCTCTCAATGACCCTCGTCATCAGAAAACCTAGATATTCACCTGGAACTTGTGAAACTGAAGGAGGAAGCGCAGCCATTCTTCCTAACCCAGGCGTCTGTCTGAATAGAAACTCCACGTTCTGATATTCTCTTTTAAAGTCTGCTTCCAGTCTCGTGTTGAAGCTCATGTCCGCTTTTTTGCAGATCGCACTCCTCCTATCTGACAAAATGAAGTCGCTATCTGTGATCAGGATGTTCTCTAAATATTCATTCGGTATCTCGAATTTTATTTTGAAATTCCGCCCTATGGCAGGCTCAGCCTATTCCTCATCCAGTTTCAGCCCGTTGGTCTCTCTCACTTCTCGGAGTTTTTTTATCATCAAATTTTAGGTGTGGGTAAGTTTTACCCCCACTCCCCGGACAAAAATGATTATCGCCGTCACCGTCGATGATGCTGGGTCTAAAATATCTGGCGGTATCTCGAGCGGCCTGTCGGCTGCCGTCCATCGGAGGAGGGGAACTTTCGTTTTCATGTGTTTTTCCGCCGACAAGTCGACTTGCTGGATGCTTTGCTCCTCATCACTCTTACTCTTGACGTCGCTCATCCACTCTAGTATCCTCAAATTTGTGTTTTCCCTCCTTTCTATCTCGCTCTGTTCCAGATCTGTCTCTTGTTCTGGTGTGGAGTAGTCTTCCTGCAGGTAGTGTCCACTGTCGTTGATGATCTGCCATTCAATATCGGCTGCCAGTTCGCCCACACTCAGTAGCTCCTCGCATAATTTATCAGGCTGTATCTTATCAATCAAGAAGTCATCTCCGTATCTGTTGTACCTCATGCCTGTCCGTTTGCAATTGCCACTCCTGGTTCCCGCTGGTATCGGCAAGTCTGGTTCTGTCCACTTCGGCACCTCGTCCTGCTCCGGATCGTTCCAGTCTTCTTCCACAAAGGATTCCGCCTCTGAGTCCGATTCTATCTTTTCATTATCGTCCAAACTCAAGTCCTCGTTGCCATCATTTTTCTTTCTGGTGCCCTTTTCGTTCACCTCGCATGCTGGCTCTACCAATAGGTGTTCGAGTCCCTCCATATTCTGCGGTACCCACCAGTCTTCTGGGTATGGGACATGAGGTTTCAGGTTTTCCTAATGCGCTGCTCGCCCCGTACTCAAGCGGTAGAACCGTCCTTGCTGGTGTACTTCCCTTATCATGAACGGTCCTCTCCATTTCGTAAGTATTTTCTTTGTCCCTTTGGTAGGTATAACATTCTGGAAGACCCAGACGTATTTGCCCACTGCATATGGTTTCGCTTCCAGTATTTTTCTCATCGTATTTCTTCCGCTGTCTCATTTGTGCTTGCGCTGTGTTCCTCCTGCAGAGCTCGTTTAGTTCCCGTTGTCTCTTAACCGCTTCTTTCACATAAGCTTGAGGCGATTTTTCTTCCCTTAATCTGGGTAAAAGGATGTTAGAGGCATTGCTCTTTCCCTGTCCGTCAAAATCATGAAGGGACTGATTCCTGTTGTTGAGTGTTGCGTACTGTTGTATGCCCCTACCACTTGCGGCAGATATTTATCCCACTCTGTCATGTATCTTGAGCAGTATACCCTTAGCATGTTCACCAACGTTCTATTTTGTCTCTCCACTAACCCGTTGGTCTGGGGATGGTAGGTCGTTGAGTGCGCTTGAGCAATGTGTGACATCTTCATCAACTCTTTCGTCAGGTCCCCCACGAAGGCTTTTCCGTTGTCCGACTGAAATGTCGTGGGACAACCATACCGTGATATCCACTCTGTTATCAAGTGGTCACACGTCTCCTCTGCCGAGGCTGTCTGAGACGGTACCGCTTCTGCAAACTTTGTGAAATGATCTATTATGACCAGTATCTGGTTATATCCCGACTCTGTCATGCAGATCTTTTGATAGTCTATCTGCACAACCTCGTTAAATTCCAAGCTTTCAATGGAGGACTTAAGAGGGAAATTCATCTTCCTTGGGTCTTTCACCTGTAGACATGCTAGGCATGCATTCACCCATCTTTCGCAAGCTTTCCTTAATCCTGGCCAATCAAACTTATGTAATATTCTTTGTTGCACCTTGTCTATCCCCTGGTGCCCTATTTGATCATGCGATCTGAATAACACTTCCGTTTGGTACAACTGTGACAATATGATGAGGTTATGCTTGCGTAATAACTTCTACTGGTCTTTTCTCTTGCATGCTACCACTGCATCAGCTGTATGATAAAGTAAATATTTTCTCTCTTTGTAGAACTGGCTCAAAATCTTGTAGCTGTCTTCTTCCACGTCCCCCCTCTCTTTGGTCCCCGTCCGGATCCACTTGGAGAGGTTACTTGTCAACTTGTCATTCTTTAGGTCCGTATTAGGTCCGACAGCCTATATCTCGCCTTGACGTGTTCTTTTAGTGCCATTATCTGACCATTCATTTCTCCAGGACTGTGGATGTCATCTTTCAGCTTTACGCAAACTATACTTCTCAAGATTTTTCTGTCATCTTCTGGCACCAGGTTTGTTCTGACATTTGCGTTGCACGATAGCTCATTGAATGGTTTCCTCGATACTGCAATTTTCTCAAGTTCTTCAACCCCTCGCTTTTCCTGCTGATCCAAGTTGTACGTTCCTGAAGAAGGATCCGTCTGTAGTTCTCTGTCGCGGTGTTTCATCTTCTCTTCCGCCAGTATCATGCATAGACTACTTTGGTCATCGCTGCTCTTCTCTGAGTCTTCATCCCATTCTTCACTCGCCCCGGACAATTTTTCTTCTTCAGCATCTTCCTCCGCTGTTGGCCACTCCCCGTACTCTTGACCTAGTCCAAAGTGTTCAGCCTCATCCTTGAAGGCCACCTTTTTCCTCCTAACCCGAGTCCGCTCAAGTATGTCCTCAGGAATTTTATCAACCAATGACTGCACGACTTCTCTCTCACCAGATTTATTTTCTTTCCAGGAGTCCTCGCCACTATCCGCTTCCCTCCTTCTCAGTATCGTGACTTCTGGTTCCTCTTTGCCCTTCTCTTTGATCACGGGCTTATCGTCCGCCAGTTTCTCGAGTTATCTCCTCAAGTCTTCATCTATCACTGCTCTTCCCGTCGCTACTTGGTTCAGGTCATAGCCTCTCGCCTTGAGTATCTCCCTCACAATTTTCGACTTGAGTATTATCTCCATTGGCACCCCTTGGGTTCTTTTCAAGATTGTTTTCTCTGGAGGCTCCTTTGGTAATTCGTGGTGATCTTCTATCAACTTGCCTGACTTGTCGAGCCATCTCGTGAGTGGAAGACTATCATAAGTTTCCTTATCCATGAAGGAAAACCATCTTTGATTTCGGGCCTATCTGCCTCTCTTTGTTCTTGCCTCGCGTAGAACTCCGTCTTCTTACTCAAGCTAACGGCATTTTGATGTTTGTCTCTTGTCCTATGCTCAATTATCATGTTGTATCCGTCCAGGCGAACTATCCACCTTCCAATGTAGCTCTGGTCCATTGAGTAGGTTTTCAGCCAGCTGAGTGCCCTGTTGTTGACTCGCAGCTTGATTGGCTCGCTGCCTAGGTATGCTCTATATTTTTCGACAAAGGTAACCACCGCAAACATCTCTGCTTTTGGCGCCCCGTTTTTCATTTCCGTATCACTCAAGACTTTACTCCCATGCGCTATTGGGCTTAAGACTGTCTTCCCGTTCCATTCCTGTTCATGATGGAGAATGCCAGAAATAGCGACTATCGACGCATCCGTGTCCAGCACGTACATTCCTTTTTCCGTTGGAATCCCTAGCACCGGTGCCTCGTACAACTCCTTCTTTGTCCTCTGGAATGATTCTTCCGCTGCGTTGTTCCGCGTGAACTTCTTGCCTTTGTGCCTCATTAGTTGTTGCATCGGGTATATTTTGTCCGCGTAGCCCTTGATGAACTCCCTGTAACAGTTCGCAATACCCAGGAAGGTCATCAATTGATGTTCCGTCTTTGGCGATTTCCAAGTCAGAACCGCTTCTACTGCATCTGGGTCTGGTCTGATGCCATGCCTGTCCACCATCCTCCCCAAGTATTTGATCGAGTCCTTGAGTATCTCGCACTTCGACGGTTTGCACTTTAGTCCTGACCTCTTCATGCATGCAAACACCTCGTCTAGTCGCTCGATGTGGTCCTCCAGTGTAGGCGTCACAATTACCACGTCATCCACGTAGCACCTTACCAGATTGCCGTATTTCTTTGTCACGCCTATCAATGCGTGTGCCATCAACCGTTGAAATGTAACCGTGGCCTTGCAAAGACCAAACGGCATCCGTTTCCATTGAAAAAGCCCCAGCTCGCTGGCGAACCCCGTTTTGTCCCTGTACTGCTTCCTCAGTGGGACCTGCCAGAAAGCCGATCCTAAATCAAGAGTCATAAAAAATTTTGCATCACCTAACTTCGAGAGGCTCTCATCAATTCTAGGTATGGGATAGGCATCTTTCACCGTGAGTGACGGAGTTCAGATACCGAAAGTCACAACAAAACCTCAATTGGTCGCCTTTCTTTTTGGCCATCACTACTTCACACGCCCACAGTGAATTGGATGGTTCTATCATATCATACTCTAGTAAGGTATCTATTTCTTTTCTACATGCATCCGATTTGTGCGGGGTCATGCGCCTCGCCCCCTCCCTGTGCGGTACCGCAGACTCCTCAAGCTCTATTTCATGTTCAACGAAATTACAACATCCAATGTCTGCCTTATGTTTCGAAAAAATATCCTCATTCCGCTCCAGTACATCCTTGATGGCTTCGAGCTGTTCGTCCGTTATCTTACCCCTTAAATGCTCTATCTCCGGTAGAACCGACTAAATCGAACAGCTCGAAAGTCCATTGTCTCTGACCTAAGTGATTTTACAAGACCTGACGAACTGCAGACTTAGCTGCTTGTAAAGGGGAAGGAAGCTGGGATATGCTTTACGCGTGAAAATTCGGTATGAAATTACTGAAAATCCAAAACAGAATGAAGTTAACGATTTTCCCAATCAAATGGACAAAATTTGTATCTTGAGACGATTGAAGAAAATAAAATTAATTATTTTCTTCAATCGTCTCAAGATACAAATTTTGTCCCTATGATTGGGACAATCAATAATTTTATTCTGTTTTGGATTTTCAGTAATTTCAAACCGATTTTTCACGCGTAAAGCATATCCCAGCTTCCTTCCCCTTTGTATCGTCATAATTATATCAAGAGTATTCAACAAGACACTGACGCAGAGGCCGCTCTTGGTTATCGAGAAGGATCTTCCTAAAACAGCAGCACTTTGACTATTAGGATTTGAGACTATGCATACTTGCTTGTTATCACTTAGTTCATTATGGGTTTTCATTCGCAGGTTACAATTGGCAATTCGTTGGCTTTCAGCCTCACCCTCCTAAACAAATAAACCGGTGCTTTATTTTCATTCGCCATTATTAAATTTACCGGTTTAATTGCGTATTTCCTATCCGGGTTCCGTATCCTGAACAAAGCATTGTTTAAATCAATCGTTACGTCGAAAATCCTGATGAAGTCTCTGCCTAAAATGAATTGTTCAGACTCATCTAGGTTTTCTATTACGAGAAAGCTCATCCGCAGGTTGCGTTCCCCCAGGTTTAGGGCTATAATTGGTGTTCTGCCTAGTACCCGCAGCGCCCCTTTGTTTGCAGCTGACAGCCGTTTTCTCGAGTCTATCAAATCATCCTTGTTGAAACCCATTCGCTCCCAAGTTTCGATTGGTATAACACTCAAGACTGCTCCCGTATCAAGTAACCCACGTAACTGAGTCTTCTTGCCACTTATGTCAAGCACGTGTGCTGATACATCTGCCTCCGTCCCGATGTGCATTGCATCTTCCTCAAGCATGGCGCAGTGTCCAATCGATCTCACTTTCAAATCTTCTTTTCCCACCTAGATCTGTCCGGTTAGGTCTTCGTCGCATGTTATCATGGTTTTCGTGTAGATATTTATCCCTTCTATGTTTAACATCACCTCATGCGGACCATAAGACTCCGTATATCTGTTCGCGGCGCGGACTGACTCGCTGCCACCTCTTTTTAGTAGTACCCTCAGGGCTCTAGAAGTTGTCTGCGGACTTATTGCACTTAAGTAGTCTGCGTATACATCAATGTGCAATATTGTCTGATCGCTGGGTTTGCTTAGATTCCTCGTTACTTCGTGACCGCCCACTGTGATTATTGACATTATCCCGGCTCCAATCTTCGTTATGCCGAATGGATTTCCCGTCACCATTTTCAGAGTGTTGCAATTTCCACTCTTTCTCGCTCCCACTTCGGCTTCTGGCTTTGGCACTAACCCACTTAACTTCTCGTTCAACTTCTGCCTTTCGATCTCCTGTTTCAATCGTTGCTCGATTTCCTTCGTGGCTAGGTCTTGTTTCACTTTGTTGATGGCCTCTTCAGCTGCTCTTTCATAATTTATCTCCAAAAAATTCATGGCCTTGGCCTCCATGGCACTGCTGACTTGCGTTACAGCCTTCACCGTCTCGGTCGGTAAATCCGCACTCCGTGCCTCCGAATTTTTGGTTTCAAACTCAGTTTGTCTGTTTCTCTGGTTCTGCACCGCCGCCAACACCAACTTGAGCTTGGGGTGACTCTGGTTGTTGACTGCTTCTCAAAAAAAACAATGGACAGTCTATCCTGAAGTGCCCCTCTTGGTTGCAGAAAAAGCATCTCGCACCTATTTTGATGATCAAGCCACTATAGAACTCGTGTTCTTCCATCTGGCTCATGTGATCATAATCCGGTGCATATCCTAGACTCTTCATGCTCTGCTTGTACGTCGTGCAATCCGCCACGTGATGATCCGCTGACCCGCAATTTGCACATGATCTACGTTTGTCCATGTCATCTCTAGGCTTGTACTAATGACGACCTTTGTGGTTGACTCCCCCCTTGAATATTCCTGTTCTCTGAGTACGAGTACTTCTTCGGCTTCATCAGCATGTACTCCCTTGACTTTTGTCTCCTCTCTTCTGTAGTCGGTGCATTATCTTTCGACAGTGTATAGTACGTTGCCAACATTATTCTCAAGTCGTCACTTTTTACCCCATCGATGAACTTCGAGGCGATGCTAAAGTTCCTTCTGTTTGTTGACTCTTCAGGATCACTCCTTCGTCTCAAGCTCTCAAGATCATCCAGGAACCGATCAATTGATTCATCGTCTCTTTGCCTTCTCTTTTCAAATCTCATCATTGCTTGGTGACCCTTCATGCCTGACCCGAATCGATTCAACAAAATCTCGAAGATCTTGTCCGCAGTGTGGCGTTCCTCCTCCTCCTTCGCAACTACACATTTTAACGCTGTGCCTTCTAGGTTGCTCAGTATCGCCGTTTAGGCCTGTCTCTCGTCATTCAAGTTGTCTTGTTCCAGCTGTAGTCTCATGACTTCTACCCATGTGTCGAGGCACCCTTCTGAGTCATCTTTAAATTCTTTCGGCTTCGTGATGGTTTTCCTGGGTTTGCCACCTCCTCTTTCACTCGAGTCGGTGTTCCTCGTGGCGAAGGCCTCCAGTGTCCTGTTCATCATTTCCCAGGTGCTCGCCCACGTCATGGCATCCGGTCCCACGTTATTGTTTGTCGTGGAATCCCCTGGACCACTCGTCGTATTTGCGGTTCCACTCTTCATAATTGTCTTGCCCCCGCCGGTGCTAAGCTTGCTGCATCCCGGGTTAACGGTAACGGTGTTGACTCCCGTTTGTTCCGTTGTGGTTCCATGAACTCGACTCTGTTGCCTTGTGTTCGATTTGTTACCAGATTGTCTTGTGTTATAGAGTTTCTCAAGATGGCATCCAGTTTCGACTTATGGCTCACGAACTCTCCGCCTGGTCTCTGCTCAAAGTGTCCATCCTCGTCTCCAGATTCCCTAGCTTACTGTTCACGGTGTCATACCATTGCTTCATTACTTGCATGTCTTTTTTCATGTTCTTCTCTCGGTCTTTGTCAGTGGCCTCTACCTTGTCTGACATCTGCTGAAGATTTTCCTCCGTCGCCATTGCCAGGGTAAAATAGTTGTCCAGGTACTCGTTTTTGTTGTATCTTTTTTCCTTCTTTATCACTTCCCGATCCTCCTCGCTGGACTTAAGTTTTTTGTCGATCTGATCTAACTTCGCCGTTAAATCGCCCAGCTCAAGAGGAGTTGTTGCTTCATGGTCAGCTGTTGCCCCATGACTAGCTGTTGCCCCATGTTTGACCTGATCATCATCTTGGTTGGCCTCTGTTGTTATCGTGGAAACTGTTCCAAACGTTTTGCCTTTCTCGGCCTTCGGTTCTTCCTCCACTATGTCTCTTGATTTCATTACGACCATCATTGCGAACCTCTCTGTGAATGACGTTCTTTTCGTTTGAGAATCGTCCTTTATGGTTTCTGGCGTGTTGCCCATCGTGTCCTCCACAGTGTCTATCGGCGAGAATTCCATCGTCTTTTGCTTTTGTTCTTCTGCATTCGGCATCGGTGTCGACTCCGTTGTCTTCTTCTCCACCTCATCAACACTCTGATCTGGTGTCTCAAGATCAATTTCTATAGCAGGTTCCGTTTGTCCCTCTTCAGCGCTCACTTTCGTCTTGTTCTCTTTTGCGCTTCGTGTGTTGACCATGCTCACTGAAAAAATCTTTCTTGTTAATCTTGGGTCAAACGGTGTTACCTTTCGTTGCGACGAGTTATGATTTGTCTTTGACTCTATAACTCTTCTTTCTGCTATCGGTACTCTACTCCGCCTCATGATTTTTATTTACAATTGCCTCTATTTACAATATGATTATTTACAAAATTCTTTTACAAGGATAAAAATTCTTTAAAAAACATTCTTATTTCGCTTACAGAAAAAAAAACTTTCAATTCTTGATCTTAATAGAACGGATCTTTCGCGATTTAATCGTTCGGACCGGTTGTTTTGCTTTTAATTGAGCGTTGAGCTATTTCGCACTGTCCCAAGACCTTTAAGTACCGTCACACATTTTTTTTGTACCATCCCAAGACTTCTTGTACTGTCCCAAGATTTCTATGTACTGTCCCAAGGCTCTCTCGTGCTGTCGCAAGACTTCTCTGAACTGTCCCAAGACTTTCTCATGCTGTCCCAAGACTGTTAGGTACTGTTCCAAGAATTCTCTTAACTGTCCCAAGACTACTGTCCCCAGACTACACTGTCCCAAGACTCTCCGGTACTGTCCCAGGTCTTCTTGGTACTGTCCCAAGACTACTCGGTACTGTCCCAGGACTTCTTAGTACTGTCCCAAGACTACTGTCCCAAGACCGTACTGTCCCAAGACTACTGTCCTAAGACTGCACCGTCCCAAGACCACCGTCCCAAGACTGCACTGTCCCAAGACTACTACCCTCAAGTCTGTACTGTCCCAAGACTGCAATGTCCCAAGACCACTGTTCCAAGACTTCACTGTCCCAAGACTACTGTCCAAAGACTGTACTGTCCCAAGACCACCGTCCCAAGACTGCACTGACCCAAGACTACTGTCCCAAGACTGCACTGTCGCAAGACCACTGTCCCAAGACTGCACTGTCCCAAGACTGCACTGTCCCAAGACTGCTGTCCCAAGACTACTGTCCCAAGACTGTACTGTCCCAGGACGACTGTCCCAAGACTACTGTCCCAAGACTGTACTGTCCCAAGACTCTGTACTGTCCCAAGGAAGGCTTCCTGGTACTGTCCCAAGACCACTTTCCCAAGACTGTACTGTCCCAAGACTGTACTGTCCCAAGACTCTTCGGTACTGTCCCAGGACTTCTCTACCAAGTGTTGGGATAGTGGGAGCTATTCTTTTTCGTTGTCGGGACTCTTGAACCACTGTACCTGGTACCACCACTTGAGCTCTAGTAAAAAAAATTCCCAAAAAAAAACCCAACCTTAGTGGCCAAAAGTTTGAATTACTAACCCCCCTGTATTTATTTTCCTTTTACTTTTTTGATGCAAGTTGGAACCCAAATTGTTCGGGGGTGTCTTGTGATCACCTGTTTGTTCAAAACCGATTAAAATTTGGGTTTTATTTAAATAAAACGTGAAAATTTAAACAGGGAAAAAATAATCAAAACAGAGAGATAAACCCACCTAAAATTCAAAGGTGACTTGTGTCAACTTTTTATTAGAAAAAACGTCTGGTACCTAATTGCGACGCGTCCCCCCCCCCTTGCTACCAATTTTATGGGGCATCACAAAAACTGTCTACTTCCGTTCCCCCCACCCTATCCGACCAGAGTACTTACCTTAATTCGAAATTAAATTTGGATATCCGCTTCTTATAATCAACGCGTGTAAGATTCTAATGTAACTAAATCGACGATGTCGATCAATTAGTTACTCGAATATGTTCCCCCTTTTTCCAATTTACAACCGCCAACCTCTAACCTAACCAGCCCCCATTCTAACCTCCCCCTCTTGAGCCCTCCTCTTAAGCCGAAAATTACCTTAAGCGCCGGGTGATAATTCTCTTGAGAGAAAACCTTAGAATCTGTTTCCAGCCTCTGCTTGAGTAAAAATGTTCCTCAAAATATTGGGGTTCCTCTTATCCAATTTTTTATTTATCTCCTATAATGTAATGTGGATTTTAACGATACCTGCTTGACCAACTTGAGAACACCCCCGTCCTCTCTTGTTGTTCTGATTCCGTGCTGGTTGTCTCCTTGATGTGTCCTGCACCTGATCATCAGCACCACTTTCCCACTTGGCTGATCACCTGTTCCAGTCAAGTCTCCTAATGGTCCAGCTAAGTCCTTGTGAACAACTTTCCTACCGAATGGTCACCTCTTCCAGTTAAATCTCCTATTGGTCCAGCTAAGTTGCAAGCTATCTGAAAACCCTTAACAACGCCCCACACTCGGGCACCTTATTAAATTGCTGAATTGATCGAAACAATCGGTCTTATAAAAACAGTATGGATATACTATTTAAATAATATAAAGGTTTGATTCAACTAATCTGGTGTCAAAGTCACTGTCATTTTTTTGTTTTATGGTTTTTGTTCCTTTTTCTATTTTTTTCGGTTTTTGTGATGCTTTTTGTCTTTTGCTCGTTTTTTTGTCCCCCTAGTTACCCCCCTTACTGGGTTCGCTAAGCCTCGTTCGGAGAGCGTACCAGGAACTTTTCTCGAATTTTCTTAAAAAGCTATCACGGTACAACCGGAAAGTTTACACGTTCCCGCTGGATACCACCGGTACTCTAGAATGGGCATGTAGCCCGGAGCTGTGTCAAGTGGGTTCGACTCCGTAGTCATGATGTCGTAAGAACACCCAGGAGTGCCATAAAAACACTATGTAACAGTCGCCTACTTGAGTAACATATGAGGTTAAAGAAAAACAGGCCCTATAACCATTGGCTCAAGAGTCAGGGACACTATCTCTTGTGTTTTTCTACCTCGAACGGTCGGAGCCAATTCGGTTCACTTGCGACATGAGACTAAAAACCCGTTATAGCTTAAAGGCCACTACCAAAATACCCCCCACTCTAGAAAATAAGAACGTCCCCATACTTAGCTCTCAAAATACCCAAAATACGCGAACGCCGTTAAAAACAGGGTCGGAACAGTCCGTACAGTTACTTTTTATTAGACAGTGGAACTTTCAGATGGATCAACCTACAGCTCTCATTATCTCAACATAACAATCATAAAACACACTCAAGAAAATAAAATGGAGTACTTACATACCAGCACACTCGAGAATTGAGGTAACTAAATTAATAAGCAACTTGAGAATAAATGGCGAATTAAGTTTGACTCAATAAGTTCTAATCGAACAAGTTTTAGCTTGAGAATTGTGTTTTTTGTCTGGACCATTGGGAGACTTCGGTTGTCTACATTTCCACCGAAGGTTCCTTTTGATCCAACTGAATTGCGATGTTCTTTTACTCTCGATTATTTTCTGTCTCCTGTCACGAATAAGACAGCTCTACTCTCGTTCGATTAATTGTCGAAACTGCTGTCGCGAGAAACTTGAGCATGACATGTCCAATTCGAATTTTTGAAAAATTCCTTTTGACCCCAAAATCATGTTATTCGCATTACTCGAGGTCAAACTTCCAAATATGACCGACTGGCACATACTCCCCGGACTCAAGATCGATGTCCTCATCGCGTGTTGCCGTCTGCCAGTGAATCCGCAGAATTCTGAGTGTAGCTCAAGATACAGTGCCAGTGGTCATTTACAAAGGTTTGCAGTAGAATTAAGTTTAACTACACCCCAAAATTCACAACCATGTAAAATTTTCACACTATCGCTAAACAGCAATCAAAATCTGCGCACACCTGCACCTTTAATTCATGCTTTGCAAGCTAATGATTTAAAACTTCTTTTGTCCCATTCGATCAGGAGATTGACATGCAACATTTTGACTCATATAATAGATATAGCATATTAATAACAATGTCTCGTTCGTTATAATTTCTTTTCGTGAACTCAGATTTCATCCGAGTTCACCCTCGAGCCCCTTTCCTCCCCTCTCAAGACTCAAGACTCTAGAATTTCCCACTGAGCCGCCTCCTCATCTCGCGTTCTTCGCCTTCGAGGTGCTAGGCCCAACACACTTGACACCGCAATCTGTCTTAACAGTGCCTCCTCATCATCGGAGCTAATTACGATCTCTTCCCAAGCCTTCAGTTTTTCATAAGACCGCATCCATTCCCTCTGTTCTTGCAGCCTCTTTGCTTGGTTGGGCAAACCCTTCACCTTCGACTCCCTATTCAAGCAAAAGGAGTTGTGCAGACTCAGACTCACGTTATCCGCCAATTCGGTCGTTGTTACACCTATGCCATCTCCGTTACGGTTATTTTGGAAGATCGTTCCTACAAATTGATATCTGCGTATTGCCCACAGAGCCATTTAGCAGATGATATGAAAGATCAATTCTACGATGCCCTTGAACGTGAGTTGCTGACGACCGATAACTCGCTGGTTGGTGGTGATTTCAACGGACACATTGGCGAGGACAACTCAAGTTGCGAAAGTGTACATGGTGGTTTTGGTTATGGAAGCCAGAACAGTGACGGCGTCCGACTACTAGACTGTGCCATGTCTGCACGACTGTTTTTTGCCATCACTGCGCTCAAGAAACTACACACTCAGTTTGTGACATTTATGTCGGGCCGTATTGCAACCCAGATAGATTATATTTTTTACAGAAAAGGCTCAATCTCATCTTTAAAGAATGCAAAGACTATTCCAGTTGGCATCCAGCATAAACTTGTTGTAGCTCACTTTACCATGAAGAAAGTCCACAAACAAAGAAAAGTCAAGCGACAACCAAGGATAAAGACTTGGAAACTACGTGATCCAGAGACAAAGAAACTTTTCACTACTGAGTTTGCTGCGACACCTGAGACTACTACATGGGAGGAGCTTAAGAACAACCTGTTCGAGGTAGCACAAAATGTTTACGGTGTTTCTCGAGGACATGCAGCTTCACGTGAAACTTGGTGGTGGAACCAAGAAGTAGAAGAAGCTGTGAGAATGAAGAAACAACTGTTCAAACAGTGGCGCAGAAACAAAAACGATGCAAATCGGACAGAGTATGCGAATGTTAAACGTGCTGCAAAGCATACGATTTGTGATGCTATCAACAGTCAAGTAGAGCAAGCTATTGCAGAAGCTGACTCTATGAAGATCTTCAATATAGCAAAGCAAAGGGTCAAGCAAAGACAAGACGTTGTCCGGCACGAATTGCTTGAAGGATGCAGAAGAGAAACTTCAAACTAACATTGCTGCTCGTAAGAAAATATGGAAAGACCATATGTATGATATCATGAATGTTGAACATTCTTACACGAGTAGTGACAAACCGGCTGTAGAAGGACCTTCTGAGGAAGTTACAGTGGCAGAGCTTAAGAGTGCCTTGCGAGCGTTAGCGAACAAGAAGGCTCCAGGGCCCAGTGGTATCACTGCAAAGGTGCTCAAAGCTGCTGGTGACCCCTTCATTGATGTACTGACAACTATTTGCAGCCAGATCTAATTCAGTGGTAAGATGCACGATGACTGGAAACTGAGCTCTCTGATTCCACTGTACAAAGGTAAAGGTGACCCTCTCAGTACCTAATGAAAATGTAAGAAGGCTGTAGCAACGGAGTATGATGCCCTTATTAGCACGTAGTGAGTCAATATGATGGGGAAAAAAATCCCTTTCATGCATTTTGTAAGTTCTGTTGGATGACACTGTACCATCCTGATGAGTTACTCGGAGTTCAAGGAGGACATTTACCGGGCTGTCCTTGGATTATGTGACCAGAATGGTCTGAAGTGCATGTCAGCAACGGATTTTATTGGGAGCAGATTAGCCAGAAAATGGCTGTTTTGAATAAGTATTGGTGTTAATTGTTCAATTGAACGAATTAGGAAGGATCAAAATAGAGACACGGCACGACCTTGAAAAATTGCGAACACTTAAACCAGCGAAAATCTAAAACCGTTACCGAGCAATCCCCGAGAGTTCGGAGCGTTATTGGGAAGATCTGCTACCCTTCCTGGTTGCCAAAAAGAGAGCTCTTTGGCTGAATTCGGAAATCCGTAAAAATCTTGGGAAAGACAGTAGACATTGATTTTAACAGCTTTTAGCTTCCCGGAAGTTCTTGAACTGAACATAAATAACATCAAATTCGTCTCCCTATTCAAGCAAAAGGAGTTGTGCAGACTCAGACTCACGTTATCCGCCAATTCGGTCGTTGTTACACCTATGCCATCTCCGTTACGGTTATTTTGGAAGATCGTTCCTACAAATTGATATCTGCGTATTGCCCACAGAGCCATTTAGCAGATGATATGAAAGATCAATTCTACGATGCCCTTGAACGTGAGTTGCTGACGACCGATAACTCGCTGGTTGGTGGTGATTTCAACGGACACATTGGCGAGGACAACTCAAGTTGCGAAAGTGTACATGGTGGTTTTGGTTATGGAAGCCAGAGCAGTGACGGCGTCCGACTACTAGACTGTGCCATGTCTGCACGACTGTTTTTTGCCATCACTGCGCTCAAGAAACTACACACTCAGTTTGTGACATTTATGTCGGGCCGTATTGCAACCCAGATAGATTATATTTTTTACAGAAAAGGCTCAATCTCATCTTTAAAGAATGCAAAGACTATTCCAGTTGGCATCCAGCATAAACTTGTTGTAGCTCACTTTACCATGAAGAAAGTCCACAAACAAAGAAAAGTCAAGCGACAACCAAGGATAAAGACTTGGAAACTACGTGATCCAGAGACAAAGAAACTTTTCACTACTGAGTTTGCTGCGACACCTGAGACTACTACATGGGAGGAGCTTAAGAACAACCTGTTCGAGGTAGCACAAAATGTTTACGGTGTTTCTCGAGGACATGCAGCTTCACGTGAAACTTGGTGGTGGAACCAAGAAGTAGAAGAAGCTGTGAGAATGAAGAAACAACTGTTCAAACAGTGGCGCAGAAACAAAAACGATGCAAATCGGACAGAGTATGCGAATGTTAAACGTGCTGCAAAGCATACGATTTGTGATGCTATCAACAGTCAAGTAGAGCAAGCTATTGCAGAAGCTGACTCTATGAAGATCTTCAATATATCAAAGCAAAGGGTCAAGCAAAGACAAGACGTTGTCGGCACGAATTGCTTGAAGGATGCAGAAGAGAAACTTCAAACTAACATTGCTGCTCGTAAGAAAATATGGAAAGACCATATGTATGATATCATGAATGTTGAACATTCTTACACGAGTAGTGACAAACCGGCTGTAGAAGGACCTTCTGAGGAAGTTACAGTGGCAGAGCTTAAGAGTGCCTTGCGAGCGTTAGCGAACAAGAAGGCTCCAGGGCCCAGTGGTATCACTGCAAAGGTGCTCAAAGCTGCTGGTGACCCCTTCATTGATGTACTGACAACTATTTGCAGCCAGATCTAATTCAGTGGTAAGATGCACGATGACTGGAAACTGAGCTCTCTGATTCCACTGTACAAAGGTAAAGGTGACCCTCTCAGTACCTAATGAAAATGTAAGAAGGCTGTAGCAACGGAGTATGATGCCCTTATTAGCACGTAGTGAGTCAATATGATGGGGAAAAAAATCCCTTTCATGCATTTTGTAAGTTCTGTTGGATGACACTGTACCATCCTGATGAGTTACTCGGAGTTCAAGGAGGACATTTACCGGGCTGTCCTTGGATTATGTGACCAGAATGGTCTGAAGTGCATGTCAGCAACGGATTTTATTGGGAGCAGATTAGCCAGAAAATGGCTGTTTTGAATAAGTATTGGTGTTAATTGTTCAATTGAACGAATTAGGAAGGATCAAAATAGAGACACGGCACGACCTTGAAAAATTGCGAACACTTAAACCAGCGAAAATCTAAAACCGTTACCGAGCAATCCCCGAGAGTTCGGAGCGTTATTGGGAAGATCTGCTACCCTTCCTGGTTGCCAAAAAGAGAGCTCTTTGGCTGAATTCGGAAATCCGTAAAAATCTTGGGAAAGACAGTAGACATTGATTTTAACAGCTTTTAGCTTCCCGGAAGTTCTTGAACTGAACATAAATAACATCAAATTCGTTTTTCAGAATTTGAAAAGCTAGGAGTTGAGTGAAAAAGGATATCCGTCTCCGATGGATATCTTGATTTTTATCACCTGAACAAAAACAATATAAAATAATAGCTATTTTTTGAAGTGACCGCGTTGTCTGGTGACATACTGAGACCCAGCCATGAGCTCACTATTTCTGCATGTAACTAAGTTAATTTGCGCGGTTTGATCGATAGGCTTAAATTGTTATGACTTTGTCGACCTGATGTTAAGAGACCACACACTGAACTGGGTTTGGTAGAGACGGTTTAAAGCACTTAAAGCATGTGAAGCTGTCTTTAGATGCTAGCCAGTCGTTTTTAAGACCTAGCTTTAATTTTCTGTCGCTTTGTACTTCCGGGGGAATGTTTCATCCATCGGAAATGGATCGAAAGCTTCATTTCAATTTTATCTCTTCATATGCAGAAATTGAAATTCTGATGTTAATAAATTGATTTCAGGACTTTGTCCAAGAGCCAAAAGTGGATTAAAATATCTGGATCCCGTCTCTGGACCCCTCCAAGTTCTCAAAGTTCGCGAAGTTCGATACCAGGACTTTCGCAATTTCCCATGTGTGAAACAGGACCTGTAACGGTTGAAACAGTACAATGGTTACTCACCGGGTAGCTTCATTTCTTCCATAATCAATTGAATGTAACCTACGATTTCCGTCTTCTTATTCCACTTTGTCATCTTGTTCTAAGTTTCTAATTTTCGCGGTTTCAATTGTCGCAAAGACTCAGACTGTTACGTTTCTTACATGTTCAATTGGAAAATTCGACATTAATTTTGTAGATTTTTTATTACCCACCATTTTTGGTTGAAATTGTAAATCACATCCCTAATAGTGGATTTTGAGGTGTCTTACGTCTCTTTTTGTTCTAATAAAAACAGACAGCTTTTTATTCGAAGAAAACATATTCACCGGATAGTCTCTCAATGTCCTCAATGACTCACCATCCAATTATACATCATCAAAGTGGTACAAAACTATAAGACATAATCTAAAATAAGTTCACAAAAGGCCATCTCACTTGCATCAAGTTAACTCACTGTAAGCTATAAAAAGCATCATACGGTATCGCTGTAGCTTTTCCATTAGAATAAAAAAGTTATCTTCTAGTGTCAGTTCCCATCTTTTTTCAATGAGTAAAAGGGCTGGACGCAGGACAACCCTGCCAACTAACAAGCTAATTTTAACCTAGGTTACCTTATTCTCTCTGGAATCAATTTAGTTCTTATTTGTCTTGAATAATAAAAATAAAGAAACTATATGATTAGAAGGAACAATGGGTTAGTCGCCTTCCTCGCGAGAACAATTCAAAACTTCAATGATTAATGTTCCGACTTTCGAAGAAAGTGAGAAATATACTTGCTCGGGGTAGTTTTTTATTCAGACAATTTTACGAAACTCTGGTCTCTCGGCGGAGGGATCTCTTGATCTGCATGGACCCATCAAGGTGTGCACACTACTATAGCAACCTTCCACGAATCTGACTAAACTGCTGTTTTTGTAATTTTACTCGGGGCGAAATATCCTGCACTAATATTATTCAAACTTTATTTGTTTTATTAATTCCATACACGACTCAAATTTAAACGCCTAACTTTTGATATTATCAGATTTTAATTCTTAGTTTTGTCAATATTTAGTTTACCAAAATTTATTTGAGACCAATTAAAGGCAGTCGCAACATTCAATGCTCTGCACTGATACGAGCAGTCGTTTTTTGGAGATTATTGGAACATTTTTTCTTCAATCAGAGAACTTTCAAAATATTTTATTCTGGCATCTTACACGACACGTTATCTTGAGGTTTTATTCGTGTGGTAAAGGTTTTGTCTTATTTGTGCTTTTGTTTTTTTTCTTTTCATGAAAGGTATACCTATGTCGGTCGTTTGAGAGTTCATGCACATAGACAGCACCAAGGCTGGAAGTCATTTGCAAATAAAACATTTAGCAACCATAATAATTGAAATGGGGTTGGGAGGGGGTTTGCTTAACTAAAACACGTTCTTGGTAACAAAAAAATGACTAATTATGGAAGCAGCGAACCCGGGTCGAGGTACTAGATTTATGTTTTGACTTTGGAAGTCGAGCAAGTGCAGTTTTGCTACTAAAATTCCGCGGCCGAAGAGCAATATTAAGTCGAGCACAAAGTCGAAACATACCCAATTTTGGTCGAGAAGTCAAAACATAGGTCGAGAATGTCGAGCACAGTCGAAACATCCCTCAATTTGGTCGAGCACAGTCGAAACATAGGTCGAGCACAACCGATTTTGTTAATCAAATTTTTAATTTCATTAAAGGTTTTAATTAAATTTAAATTGGAATTTAGGCAAAAAAAGACAAGCGTCAGAAAGTTTGAACCCTCAACAATCAATTGAGGAGATTTTCTTACCGCAAAACTAAAAGTCTCAGAGGAAACCCTTTTGGTTTTTGAAATCTATGGATTCCGCAGCAAGAAAAAATTAAATCTACCCAAAATTCCTCAAATATCAATTTTCAAATCAACAGTTTTAGACCAGACTTGTAAACAAATAAAAGCAAAAAGGAGAAATTTAATAGTTTTTGATGGAGGAACTTTGCATTTTACAGGTTTTTATAGTTTATTTTCAAATCAAGCAACATCACAAAAAATTAACTGAAAATCCCACATTAAATTTATTTTTCGTCAATTTACTCAGGTTATTTGATTGTCGAGAAGGTCGAGAAAGTAGCAACACTTGTCCAGCACAGTCGAAGCATACCTATTTTTGGTCGAGAAAGTCGAAACATAAGTCGAGAAAGTCGAAACATAAGTCGAGAAAGTCGAAACACAGGTCGGTCAAAGTCGAAATATAGGTCAAGCACAGTTGAAATATGAGTCAAAAAGAGTCGCAAGATAACAAATTTCGATCGAGAAAGTCGAAACAAATTTTGAGGCAACGACAAAACCGTCGAACACAGTCGAAATGTTTTTTTTTGATCAAAAGTCTTCTCGATCGAAAAAACTCCTCGGTCGAGTTCAGTCGAAACGTTTGTCTTCAGTAGAATTTGGTCGAAATGTCTTTCCTCGGTCGATTATAGTCGAAACATAGACAACTTGGGTCGAGTCGTTCAAAACATACAAAGTATACCAAGTTGAAACATACCAAAAACATACCAAACGTACCAAACATACCAACTTTTTGTACCGGTTGAAACATAATGTACCGGTTGAAACATACCAAATTGTACCGGTTGAAACAAAATACACCAGTTGACACATACCAAGTTTTTTTCGAGTCGATCAATACATAAATTGCAAACGTTGACCCAGATAGCGGGATGTGTTCAAAAACGTAATTTTCTTGTTTTTTTTTTGAAATTATCCACATTTCTCCGAAGCAAAAAATAGTTGGGAGTCTTTAAGGGTCTTTCCTTTGATGGGTTTCCTCGAGCAGAGCTTTCTCCTGATAGTTTCAAGGCTTCCTACTGATACGAAGAACCTTGATGTTCTGGTTTTCGAAAAAATTTGATTTTTTTTTGGTGTCGAACTTTGGTCGAGAAAGTTGAAACCTATCTGAACTGGGTCGAGCACTTTTTTTGCTGGGTCGAGAAAGTTGAAACACACCAAAATTTGGTCGAGAAAGTTGACACATACCAAAATTTGGTCGAGAAAGTTGACACATACCAAAATTTGGTCGAGAAAGTTGAAACATACCAAAATTTGGTCGAGAAAGTCGAAACATATGGAAATTTGGTCGAACGGTCGAAACATAAATCGAGCACCTCGACCCGGGAAGATATAAACGAATTTTTTGCTTGGAAATTACAAATCAAGTAAGTGCATGTATGAGAATGACTACTACTTCGTTGCTTGAAAACTCAAAATTTTTTGGGATTCAAGCAGACCTATAAAAGAGAACTAAATTGCTCGTAATTACACATTGCACTACACTTTACAACCCATTCTTAACTCTAAATTTCCATATTTGCTCCATTGCGATTGGCTCGTAAACTGTCGAGTGACTTTAATGACTCCCTGGCAGGTGACTTTTCAAATATATCCCAGGAATTCAAGGATAGATTTGCTCATCGCATTATCTAGATTAAGTCATGGACTTCGTCTTTATTGATTGAGACTTTCAGGTGCTTTATGCAAATGCAATGGGCTTAAGAGGAGACTGAATGGGAATTATTGAGGAAACAGAAGCTTCCTCTAATGCCCCGCTTCCATTATTAAAATTGGGGTACTGCTATTAGCATTTGGGGAAACAGGAAACGAATTTATTCCATTAGCGAAATTGGAAACCGCGGTTTTTTTCTTTTCTCATTTGAACATTTTTCTCTGTTTCATCAATTACTTTTTTTATCACAAATGCGCTTTAATAGGAAGTTTTAAAGCATCAAATACACCACTTTTTGCGTGGAAAAAATATTTCGTCAGCATTTTAGATTCGGTACTCTTTTTTAAACAGTTTAATTGTGTTTCTTATCTTTGCTAAGCTTGCATGTATTTATCGACTTTAAACCCAAGGGCTTTGCACTAATGGATACAAGCCGTAAATTTTCAGAAAAAAATCCATTGAAATTTCGATGAAAAAAAATCCCCTCGGGCTTTTTACAGGAAATGTCTCTATAATTTAATACCCCCAAACAAGCAAAAAGTGAGATTTTACGGCGTGCGAAGCAAATGTAAATGTATTGAGCAGTCATGCCTTAAATTGCATTTCGTGCAAGAGGGCTCTTGTTATTCGCAATGGATAAAATTTGATTACATTTCTTCTTTTCTGCAGTGGGCCATTATTGCATTTCCCTGTTCTGAAATAAGAAATCAGAGGCACAGTAATCCTGGGGATTGCAGGGGGGAGACGGATCTTTTGATCAAATTTAATTGGAACAGGCAGCTTGCCTCGCTCTTTTGTTGCTACATTTCCCGGCTAATAATCAATTTTGCTTCTTTTCAATACTCTTTTCCCTCTAATTGGGTCGCAGTGCTACGCAAAAGTGGGCTTGGAAATGGAAAAGTATTCAAATTAGCCAAACTTTTCCTGAATTGAGACGTCTGATCTAACATTTTTTGACAAAAAGCAGTCAAGCTGCGTTATTTTTTTAAAAATGCTTTTCTGTGTTAAAAAGCTCATTGTTTTTTTAAAGATATGAAAGTGAAATTGTAATTTGAAAACAGCTGGCTTGTTTTGATTATGGCTTTTTGATGACAATAATTTCCCAAATTTTTTCAGCCTGATTTGTTTTTGTGGCTTTTTCGAGACTCGGCATTGGGGTTTTCTCGCACATAAGTTGCCACATCTGACGATCAATTTCTCCATTTACAACAGTGGCACCACAAGTTAACTAGTTTGCAGAATGTCATTTTTATGATGGAAGAGGAAAACTCCTGCACGGCATATGCTCCCAAGTTGCCACAGACAAAGAGAGATATATTGGGAGAATATTAATGGAAAAGTGGAAAAGATGAGTTGTTAAAGGGGTTCTGATCGGTCTATTTGGAATCGCCATTTTTATAACACGTTTTGTTGAACTTCAGAGGTACGATCAAAAGTTATGATATAAAGCGATCAATCGTATAGCAAACTTTTTTAAGGATTTGACAAATTGTACAAAGCATCCGTCATCTTGTTTTTCCAACCACTGAAAGGTCTTCGGGTGTTTTAGTTTTTTTTACAGCAAATCATCAATGATTTGAGCCATATACCATATTAAAACATTTTCGAGTGAAATTGAAAAGTTTTTGAAATTTTTTTCCGTTTCGAGAAAAACCGGTATGACGTTTTTTCTTTTAGTTTAATTTCGAGAGAAAACTTTTTTTTAATAACAAAAACTTTTTGAACTACACTTTGGCAAACACATTGAAAAAAAAGTATTTTGTTTATTATTCAGTTTAAGAGGGCAACTATAGCTGTTTATGCCTAATTAACTTAATTAGAAGAAAAAGAGTCGTTTTCGTATATTTTGTTTTGTAATTCAATTTTCGAAAACAACTGTAGTTGTTTATGCCTAATTTAGTAACATTATAAGCTTTGTTCTTGTTCCCCTCATCGCACCAGAAACACAAAAAAACGGCTCAAGTTTGAAAAAAAAACCGCCTGAGGCGCAGAACAGCTGGCAAAATAGGTGTTTTGGGGGACTTGAAAAATTTACCATAAAAACTATTTTTGAAGCACTCTTCCCTTGATATAGATTTAAATGTCTCTGTTAAATTGAGTATACTTTTAAGTTTTCTGAAAAAAAAGAAGTTGAAAAAAAAACTAAGATGAATGGATGCCACACGCTGGTATCACTGATTAACTACACCTGTTGTTCTTGAAGGGTTACTTGAAAACCAGTTACATGCAAACCAGTTACATTTTGGTCAGTTTGATACCAGCTTGAGAGATATTAATTGAGAAATGGAACTAGGCACAGTTCTAAGAAAAAAATCATCGCCAATAACGGTGATTTTCCGAAGTCGTTTCTCGTGGTTTCCCGAGCTGTCTTGATTTCCAAACAGGTTATAACTACTGCAGATGGGGGTTCCAGGACATTAGGGAGTCCAGAATCTAGTCGTCTTTTTCCAAAATGTCGTGTTCCGTTTTTATTTCGAGGCTTTGAAAAGGAAACCAATTCATAGTAACATTTGAATTCAAATTATGAATGTGAACTATGAAGATAATCACTTGAGCTAGATTTTGCCAGAAAACAGGCTTCTGATATCAAAGAGTTTCACTCAACTTGTTATGGAAACAGTAATTATAAACAAAATCAGTGACCTGAGTCAAAAATTTGTTAACATTATTTCAAGTTTACATAATTTATAACACTGGCAAAGTAAGTTGAATGGTTAACAAAAATAAATGAAGGTTGACAGGAAAAACATGAGGCAGCTATTAATTCATGATGAAAAAGAAGCCGAGTAAGTGTGGTTTTAATGATGACATTTATGTGTGAGAGAAGAAGTAGTGTATGTAGACCCAACACCATAGGTAATGCCAGAAGAAACAGGTCAGTCTTATGTCAAGGTCAACCGGAGAGAGTGAAGTGAGAGTTGACCCTGAACTTGACCCGGGTTAGTTGTTGGCAGTATAGTAATTAGTTAGCTTAGCTCTGTTTTGACAGCCGGTCAAGGCGAACAGTGATGCTTGGCGGGGCAGCTAATAATGAATGGTTATAACATCACACCACAGATGTCGATAACTCATCATACGTTATAGCATCCACCTCTTGGACCAAGGTACGACATCACTTTTACAATTATATTAATAATCATCTAACCTAATCTAAACTGCATGTAATTTACATGTTATTTATCCAAAACGCATCATAACTGAAAATCCGTAGGAAAGTTTTTCAACTCCGCTAATTTTGCAAATGAGAATAAGAAATGAAATCTGGTATGAAATGAGAGAAAGAAAATGTCACTAATTAGAAAGTAGCACCAAGTGTGAAATCATTTCACTAGGGAACAGCATCACAGGTGAACATAATTTGATCAGTTGTTGTTATTGTTTTTTGGGCCAAATTACTCATGTGGGGAAGAGGCTCAGCCTCCCAGCATGTTTCCAGCTCTAATCAATATTTCGAATCAACTGCTATTGTTGTGGTTTGTATGTTTGTTTGCTTTTTTAATCCATGATTTTCCTCTTTCCACAACTGGGACTTCATATCTCGGCGTGAAAACTAAAACAAAAGGGAACCGATAATATATGATTATCAACATGAACAGCAGAGTAATAATTCAAAGTAATCTCAAAAACCATCGGAAAAACTTTCAGCACAGCCATCGGCTGCAATTTATTAAATTTCTCAATCCCAAATTTTAAGGCAAAATTTGAAAACAGTTCTTTGAAATACATGTTTACAGGATGTATTTATTAAGGTACAATAAATAATAAATAATATAGATGTACTTACAATCATGGCTCGGAGATCTGAGCCAGTTGTCTCAAGAGAAAAATCTAGACAACGAGGGGGAGAGTATGTACGTGGCCTGTCCTCATAGCAAACAGATAGAGTTAAAAAGAGATAATGGCATGTTCGAAACTCTCCCGGTCCCGAGATCCTCCGTTTTCTTTCTTGGAGGAAATGTCATAGGCTGAAGGGATTCTGAAACAGACAGCAATTAATCTAGTTAAAATTTCTCACAGATTTTGATTTAAATTAAAGCTTCAAAACTTGGAATTTAACAATTACCTGTTCTGATTTGTCGACAAAAACTGCCAAATTATCATCTAGGTTCTTCAATGGTGTTCGGGCAGCGCCGATTAAATCTGATGAAATTGTTGTTGCCGTGGTCGGAATTAGCATTGAAGTTTCGTCCCGCTGAACACTTTCAACCATTGATCCCGAGCCGCATACGACTTCGTCTTCTTCGTCCGAGCTCGTATCCGAGTCATCCTCCAATCGCAGATCAGTTCCGAAGTCCATTCGGCGAAGAAGTTCGTCCTCAAGTTCCGATATGTAGTCAATCACACATCCGATTAAGTCGTCCTGCCCCATTTTGCTCTCAGCTTTGGGTACTATTTGGACTAACTTTTCGTAGCAGTCTTCGATGGTCTTCAATGAGTCCAAATCTACTGCTGGAATCAAGTTCGGCTTTCTGGACGGGGACTTTTTCTTCATTATATTCGGATGGATTTGTTGAGAGTTCAGACGGTGCAAAATAATGTCAGATCGTTTTTGTGTCGGTGGAAAATTTGTTTCACAAGTTTTCATTTTTTAACTTAATTCAAATCTTTAACTTAACTCTAGTAAAATCTTTAAGTTTTTCAAAATGTAAGATTTTGTGGGCTTCTTGGATAGTTTGATGGAAATGGCTCGACTTGTTTTCAAGGGAGCCGAGAGATGATCTTCTATATGTATTGCATGCAGGTAGCAATTGGTAACAAAACGAAGATATGTTTCTCTCCTTCGTGTTTGAGAGAATGTACCTTTGGAACAAGACAATACAGTTCCCAAAAGGCAGAACAACGATCGGGTAAATTTATATATACTAAGGGAAAAGAATCGCCTGACTAGGCCGTGTAGTGTAAGAGCAAGCAACTGAGGGGAATATTCAGCACGTAGGGGACTATCGAAGGGTAAAAATCTCAACCAATGAGAATTGAGCAGGAAATGCGTGTTTAGATTTGACAAGAAAAAGGTTGTCACATATGTGCTAATCTGACAAATAAAAAGATAATGAGTTGGCGCTTATGAGGATTCGCGTCGGCGCTTGTTCAAGATAAGCCACAACATGATTACTTAAACAAACTCGGAGCATAAATCCGGATTCTTAAGTGACCAGAATTGCAAATATGCGCCGGATTCAAGTGAATTTTGTTAATTTAATTAGGATTTGATAGTTTTAATTTAGCACTAAATAGACACAATTATACCAAAACTTATTTTTATGGCAATCAACATGGAATGAAACTAGGTGGTAAGAGCTTTCAGGCTCTGAGTCATCCAATCAGCTTCGGTTCTTAAAAACAATTTTGGCGTACATGATGTTATGTAATTTTGGCGTAGTGAACAAATTACTATTGTGAACATATTTTTTCTTCATATTTTACATGGTAGCATCACCAGACATCTAGCCCTAATATCATATAAAACAAGAAAAAAGAAATTTTAAAATGTGATGGAAAGTAGAAAAGAGCCTCGAACTAATCAAGGAGGTTTGGATGCGCGTGACTTAAATCTCAGCACGTGCTGCGATAGAAAGTATCCGAATATTCAGATACCAAAGAATATAATCAAGACAAAGCAACCAAGAGATTAATCTTAGAAAAATCTTAATAAATCCAGTAAAAAATAAAGATCATCAATCTCTAGAGCCAAAAACAAGGGCATCTTATACGTATTTATACAGATCACAAAAACTAGTTTTGGCCAGCAATAAATAAATGAATAAGGAATAGTAAGTAAAACAGTTATAACTAAGGTAGAGTAAAAGTATGGACATGGTGGAGGACGTGTTCTTTCCCCTGTACATAGCGAGGATGGGGGCCACGAATGAGGAGGAGATAGAGGCCGACCAGCAGAGTCAGGAGAGACAGCAGGAGCTGCAGGAGCAGGAGCAGCAGAGGTTCATCATGGAGATAGAGAACGAGGAAATGTCCAGCATACTACTCGGTATAGATTTGTAGCCACACGCACACTTCGGCTGTTTCATGAAAACCATGGCAGCTTTTGTAGAAATAAATTGTGAAAAAATAGGAGCTTCGAGGACTGTTCAAATATCGCATGCTTATGCGTTTTAGAAAATTAGAGACATTTAGAGACAAAAACAATACATTTTTTGAGAGCCATGATGCGACCCTGATTATTAGACAAGCATTAATAATTATTGGCTCTTTTCCAGTTCCCCGCCTTTTGATTTTTTCTGAAATTCATTAAAGGAAAGTCTATTTTAAATTACTTTTCATGTTAAAAACTGCTTTGAAACGTGTCAGCGTGAACAGGTGAACAAATTTTTACATTTTTTACATGCAAACTGCCGCGTGAACAATTTTGGAGCAGCTTTATTTAACTTTTTTACGAGGGGGTGGGAAACTGGAAAAGAGCCCAATTAATTTTGCTCTACCAAATAATTGTACTAATGGTGAGGTGACGAAAAGCCCATTTAATAATTTCTTCAGTTTCAGTTGAAAGCTCGAATTGCAACTTAAAAAACGAGAACTTTTTTGTACAGTTAGTTGCATGTGAAAAACAATACTTTCAAAACCTTCTACGATTTTAAAAGTATAAAAAACTGTATGTGAGAATTTAAGGTTACATTCTGACTACACTATCGCAAAGGATGTTCTTCCACATGCTACTCGCTTCTATTGACCCGAACAATGAAAAGTACAGACATTCATCTGACAAGTTAACTATCTATGTAGCAGTTATCATCCTAATAGTGGCAGTGTACCCTTCCTTTATGGCACACTTCTCACGAAGAGCGAGGAGGAATACAAGGAGCCACAGTTCGAATCCTGTGAGTGATGCTGTGGTTTTGCACTCGGAGGGTTCTCATAGTGGTATCATTCAGTCTAGTACACAACAGGAAGCGAACGAACACAGGACGTTAACACCAGTAACAAACAGTTAATTAAGTTGAAAAAATTGTATATTTTCACAGTATTTCCACCTATAGGCTCTTTGCTCTTCCCCCACCTGCGAGTTTAATAAACGATTTGGCTCTTTTCCAGTCCCCCCTTCAAAATACCGAGTTTTATGTTTGCTTTACGCGTTATTACGGCTAAATGCGTGATTTTACGATGTGAAGTATGAAGAACAAATCTGTTCACAGTTGTCGATTTGTTCACCACACCAAATTTCATTGCATGCTGAGACTAAGTGAGCCAGAGATAGGTGTAGGTTTTAAATGAATGACAATTATCAGAGTATTAGAGATGTACCGGAATCCGGAGTTTCGCTCATTTTCACAGCTATTCCAATTCGGGAATCCGATGAAAAGACCGGATAATTCCTTCAAAATCAATTCCGGTTAGATCTCCAATTAGCATCCCAACAACTTATTCTTAGTAGCATCCTAGACTTTGACAGTTAATCTGCTCTTGCTTTCTAAAATTGCCAGAATACAGATTTAATTATCTCTTGTTCAGGTAATCACTACAACGCAAGGACATGTGAAGGATGCAAAGGATTCTTAAAGCGCTCAGTTCAATTGAAAATGACATACAAATGTAAAGATCTTAACAACCAAGATGCGCTCGACTCTGCTGAAAAACAAGAAATTAAATTCAAAATAAACCGAATTACAAGGAAAAATTGTGAAAAGTGTCGCTTTGACCTATTCATTGGGAGTGGTATGTCCGAGTCCTTTATAAGGACTAAAAGTGTTACATCAAATACGCCAACCGCCATCTTAGCTGAAGACACTGACTTAAACAAGTCTATCTACACTCTCGAGAATGATAATAGGATACTGTTAGACCAACTAACGTCAATTGGGGCACAAACAATTCCATCGGATACAAATGAGCTGCCAATTGAAGATCCTTACCAAAATTTTAACTTAGAAATGGCTGGTCTGGCATTGTCAGCTTACGAAGAACTCTATGAAATTGTGCAGTGGTCACATTTCACAAAATTGCATCAGCGAGATCAACTGAAAATTCTCACATTCCCGGATGTAATGACGTTCCGATTAGCTTGGAGGTCAAAGCAATACGAAAAAAAAACTAAACTTTTCACAAAGAAAAACTCTTTCGAAAGCTGATTGCGTTAGAATAGGCTTTGGCGAAGATGTTGTTTGCCCTTTGTTTTCTTCCGTAAAAATGTGAAGGAGTTGAACATAGACATGCACGAGTTCGCGATTATCTGAGGCATTTTGCTGGCTTTTGCAAGATGTACAAATGTGCAATTTAGCGCCCAACAGGAAGCCATTGAAGTTCAGAATCGAATGATGCAGTGCTTCAGAAGACACGTTAAGACTGTTTATGCTTCAGAGGTTGTTCGATACTGTAAAACTATTCAGATTTTATCAGAAGTCAAAGGCTTCAGCTTGAGAATATTGGATTGCTTCCTTTCAGTTGCGGTCAATGACTGTATAAAACAAACTGATTTTTACCATTTTGTTCATGAACCAAAAATTTTAACAACTCTAAAAAGTTAGCTAAAACTAAAAAAAAATCAGAAGGTGAGTATTTTTTTTCAGAAAACTGTTTTTTTCCCGATCAAATTAGACACTTATCCAGCTGATTAAAAGCTTTTTGTCAATCGACGATTCTCTTTATTTTTCCATTAGTGTGCAAATGTTTCCTTTACTATGCGAATTGATCTTAATTCATGCCGGGGCTGCATGGATACTTTCGCTATGAGTAGCGTAGTTTGCTGAGATGATCAGCCAGATCGCCTTTTAGGTTTAGGAAATTTTTTGTTGTAGTTTGTAATATCTTTTGCAACCTGAAATTTTGAGGCTGAAAATAAAGAACAAATCTGAAGGTGAGTTCTTTTTTTTCAAAAACTGGCGATTTGGCTTTTTATTAGTGTTTTGTCGACCGACAATTTTCTTCGTTTTTCCATCAGTGTACAAATATTTCCTTTACTCAACGATTTATTCTTAGTTCATGCCGAGGCTGCATGGTTACTTCTTCTGCTATAAGCAGCGTAGTTTGCCGAGAAGATCAGCCAGAGAGTTTAAGAACGTTTCATTGGTGATTTTTTCATCTCCAGTAAAAAAATACAATCGTTACTGTGCAAAATTTTAGTTGTGCAAATTTAATCAACTTTTAAGATGACTCACAGCAAATTTTTTTGTTTAATTTTCTGTAGAATTGACTTGGCGATTCGGTTTTTGCTTTTGAATCACAGCTCCAAATTGCAACCTTAAACTCTAGAAATAATTCTGTAAAACATTAAAATCTAGGCTCTAAGCATGTTTAACTCCAAGCTTAAATATTTGTTAAATAATTTATAACTTACATTTCCAGGAATTGTTTCAACTAAGCTTTAAGCAATGAGAACAAATGAATTCTCTTAAATGTTAATGGAATCGTTTTGACACTGATTAGTTTAAAATTTGTCATTTTTTATGTTCTCGTTCAATGTAAATCATAGAAAGCAAAAAAAAATGAAAACAATCGTATCGAACCAACAAAACTCCAAACGCTTTTTTTTTTACTTCGAGTAACATGTTGACGTTCTCTGAATGTTACTTGATAAGTTCCATCTGTTGCTTTCCCTTTTACAAGTGTGCTACTACTTTTTCAATTAAACGGTAGCTAATGCATGTTTTACCTACCTTGACTTTTCGTTTGGTACAGTCAAATCATTCTTTGAATCGGTCTGATATTGACTGAAAAAGAAGACTAGGAAGGCAAATACTTTTCACTGAAGTTTTAATAAGTTTCCTTGTTTAGACAAAAGAAAAGAAGAAATAAACAAATTTGGTTGCCAGTAATTTTTATTTTTGTCCCAGAAAACATCAAACGCACAAAAAAATGTTCCCTTGAAAATTTGATGGACGTGCATTATGAGCATTATCTTTTATGAGTTTTCAAGTCTCTTCTGGGGCTTATTTCTCGGCGCAAAGAAATGAATGCAAAAAATCTCAATCAATCAATGCTTCTTGAACAGTTCACAACTGACTGCTTGTAGAGGTTTTTCCTTCGAATTTATTTATCATGAATTCTTGGTGGTTGACGAGATTTTTTGCGCATTGAGTCCTTCGCGCATGAGTTCTTGCTTCTCTTGTTTAGTCCGTCTATCTCAGAGCTTGAATTACAGTTTGTTAATGCTTTTCAAAGTGACTTCTGCTGGTTTAAGTTTTGATTATTGTTTTTTTACCCCATTCCCCCACACCTGTGAATTTATCCAGGAAAAACTTTAAATCACGAAGTTCGATTATCATAAAAACATTTTTAGTAACATCACACTGATGCCTGTGAGTGAGTGATAAGACTCTAATTATAAAAGGCGTTTAGTTATAAAGGGTAAATTTGAAATTTTTTCTCAAATGTTTCAAACGTAATTTTTCTGAAATTGAACAAAGCTGGAAAAAGGTAGGAAATTTCGAAAACAAAAATCGCGTATAATGTTACCAAAGCATTAATGGTGTCATTAGTAGCGTAAGCAAAATAAACAAAAATCTCGATGTTTCCAATTCACAACAAGTTTCATCCGCAAGCGCCCTCTGCCGATGAAAGTAACGTGCTCTACCAACGTGCTTTAAGGCCTACCATTCTGACTTTTGATGCCAAATATGGACAAAGCGCGCATCGAACTTAAGTACAATCTCTAGACCCATTATCTTGATCAAATCAATGCCACTAAAAGTTTTTTCGTTGACCCATGCAATCATCGACAGTTGCAACTTTCGTCCAACTGAACATCGAATTTCTGAAATTATTGCATGATGATTAATGAACTTAGTCCAAAAGCATTTTGTCGCTCGAAAAACAAAGGCATTTATTTGATTTTTGCCGAAGTTTTAAAAAGTTTTGCCAAAGTTTTAAAAAGCAAACAGCCTATTTTAAAGACAACAAGAGTGCTCTGCTCGAACAACAGGGCAAAGCCCTGAATGTTTCCGCAGCACTTTAAGGCCTATCACTTTTTTAATAGAAATCAACTAATAAATTAAAGAAATTTTTTTCTCCTATTTGTTATTTGTTGGATCAAAAACTTTTTATTGATTGAAAAGTTTTTGATGAAAAAATTGCAAAATAACCCAAAAAAAGGAAAAAAAAACCCCGCGCGGTGAAAAGTAAAAAGGTACAAATTTAACGTTTTGTATCTTAAAAATACGCGCGTTAACTATCCCAAATTGGCTAAATTAGCACTTTTCAAACCCCGATAACTTCACAAAACATGATCAGTTTTTAACTTCACAAAACAATTTTTTTATTTCAGCTCCTGACAATAATATCATTCAGATGATAGAAAAAATCCGTCAAATAATTTCAGTTAAGAAGCCGAAAAATGACTGAATAAAAAACGACCCGAAGCATAAATATTTCTCTTTATCAAATGGCACATAAGCGGATAACATTAAAAATGGCTGCAAAACTTGAGCCCCTATACTTTATCCAAAAGCAAAACAAAAGCTGCTTTTAAAAAATCTATGTGGCCCGGGTTTAAATTATCTAGATATGGAGGGAAGTTATTTTAGTGACATTTATTGCTCACTAAGCGGTGTAAGTTAGATAGTTTGAGACATTTAAACAGGACAATACTGAACATAACTTTAAACCCAATGGAGGGTGTTTTAATTATATGGACGGCGGGGGGGGGGAGAGTACTTGACAAATGTTGAAAAATAATATAAGAAAGGTCGAAAAAATGATGCTTTGACATGAAACAGTTTGCAACTACGAATCCCAAATCCTCCTTTCTTCGTGATGAACTAGACAAAAGTTGACTAAATATAAATGCTGTTTATCAATATCTCTATTGACTTGAAGTTATCTTCTTGAAAATTTCATTTCATCGGCTTTAAAAGTGAAACAACTGATAAGGGCCATGGGGATTTTTCAAATCGACCCAGTGTAACATTTGCTATCAAAAATCAATATTTTTAAATACTCTAAGTGATCTCCGCTTAAGGAACTTTATCAATTAGGCGTAGCATTCCTCTCTATGTTGTTGGCTCTAGGGATAGAATTTATAGATAGATACGCCACTTTTTTACAACATAATGCGGCTACTAAAAATTGTTTAATCACTCGTTCGTTATCCAGGTATTTTCTTTGCTTAGAGGCCAAAAGTAATTGTATTATTGTATGCCACAAGCGCAAAATGGTTTTTAAATATTTAAAGCTATTAAATTTCATCGATTCTTCAATTTGTGTCCGCACTTTTAAAACCACAACTTTCCACAAGAGCAAATTATAATCCTCCACGCTCCTAGCACTGATTAAAAGAGTGTAAAAAGATGGAATTACACCACAATTTGTTCTCAAATGCTTATTGCTAGATTGAAAATATGAATACCGACTGTGCAGCAAAATAGGGAACTCGAGAACATTTTTAGGAAAACGTGGAGAAATCGGTTTTTTGAGATGTCACTTCATGAAAAAAAATACGTGCAAAACTATCAAAATGTAATTTAGTTTTATCTCTGGTTAATCACAAACGTGAAAATACGTGAAAATAGGCTTTGATTCTTTCATTTAACCAACTGCATGGAATTCAATTGCAAACAAGACACCAGGCCTTTGAAAGTCTGTTGAAAAACTGCACCTGAAACCACAACATGTACAAACACAAACATAGAAAACAAAGAGACTAGCCTGGCTACCGCAAATATTTGCTCACAATCTGACACACTCCTAAAAGCCCCCCCCCCCCCCCCCCTCACTCTCTGGAGTCCAGGAGTCTCTTGACTGTCTTGATCAAACATTCCCCTCTTAACTTGTTTCAAACATGAAACATGAAACAACCCCCACCAGTTTAATTAGCAAACATGACATGTTTTATGGCCTGATCAAGTGAGTAAAGTGAAAACAATAACAACATAACAGTGAAACTTATTCGAGCCGCACTTTCTGTCTGCCTGCCAATTATAGCTGAGATTTAACTGAATTCCTGGTCTCTAGATCCTGCATTCCAAAAACAGCCGTCATCAAAAATAATTTATCTGAATTGGAGCTGAATTAACACAAAGAAAACAACATTTTCGAATCGAGGCGAGGTTCTGAATAATCCGACTGCTTTTTAAGATCAATGGCATAGTGTTAGTTTTTAGAAAATGGGCGACATTTAACAAAAAAAATGAATAAAAATTACTATTGTTTTTTTTTGAAAGATAAAGTAGATCCGTTTCGCTCACAGCGAAGTATTAGATTGACCAAATACCTCGCTTTGGAAATAGCGGTAATACCACGAAATATATCGTGCGTTAATTGTCCCAGATCGGCCTGATTGCCAATCTTTAAACACCCATAATTTCTTGGACTTTACGAAAAATGATCACAGGTGAAATATATATTTTTTAATATTGAGCACAGAATAACATTACTTTTCGAATGATATATAAAAGTTGCGAGAAAAATTGCTAGTTAAAAAGTCGAAATTTGTCTGAAGAAAAAAACACCCCGAGCAGATATATGTCGTCATTTTCTTCGAGAATAGTCAAAACCATAACTCTACTAAAAACTCAAGAAGAAAATCTATTTTATGCCTTTTCATATCCAGCAGCGCGAAAAAGCACAGTTAGTGACTTTGGCTTTGCTTGGCCAAAGTATCCAGGTGTTGTTGCAGATATGAGTAAGAGCGGACAGTGGTGGTGGGGTAAATTAGAGCAGTTGGCACCAGTGGCAAGAAGCAAGTGGAAGGAAAACAAACAATTAGCAATTGTGCCACTCTAAAGGGATTAGAGGACAGCTGGCTATTATTGTAAGTGGCTGACGCCTGTCTGCCTGTTGGTAAGGCCTGCCAGGAACGGCACTAATTTCCAAGTTAGTGGAACAACCTAAACTAGATCTGCAGGACATACACACTAGGCACAGCACAAGTTATAACTGGTTATAACCACTGTGACACAGACAAGCACAATTAATTAGCGAGAAGGTTAAACAAAATGCAGTCCAATTCTGCTCCGAGACTCACTGTCTGAGCCTTGCTTGCTACACACGTGTGCACTCACTATCTCTATAATGCATTAATAAACTCTGTCTGTAGTGCACTAAAGGACTCAAGCTTTACTTGCCCTTTTCTATAAAAGAGGCCCCATGCCACAGCCCACGTGCAGCCGGAATGCCACTCAGATGGCTTGAGCTTCTGTTGCGCCGGACGCCGCCAAACTTGGACAGCACATTTCGCTAATTGCTACACAGATTGAACTGATTGGGCCAAAAGAGCAGCGACCGCCATCTTTTCTGCCGACCAGACATAGTTGTGCCATAGTTGCACCATAAGGGTATGGGCTTCAGCTGGCTGACATACAGCAGAAGTGGGCCGCATACAGCACTGGTTATCATTAACAAGCAGAAACAGATTCGCCTCGCAATTGGAAGCGTAAGCTGAACTGCATGCAATGCTTCAAACAGATGATGACCAAGTTTTCCGAAACAATAAACCTATGTCAAAATTGGCTCACAGCATGAAACTTAAAGACAATAAGTTGAAATGAAAATAACTAATTTAAAAAATGAAATCTGAAAAGTAACACTAACTAAAATCCAAGTGATTCTATCATGATCGGGTTTTAGGCGATCGTGATTTGAGCGAATATAGTGCCACACAAAGCCTTTAATATTGCGTTTTCGAAAAAAATTCAATAAACTTTTTTACTGTCAGAGAAAAACTGGTTTTAACAATTTTGCCATGCAGACTAGCTTTGAATTTAACTTCAATAGAGTTGATAACGATTGAAAATTCACTGCTAATTTTGTTTAACATTTAAAATTCAGTTCATATAACTTGATTTTTTTTTCAGTTTAAAAAAGCACAAAAAACAATGATTGAGACAAGTTGTGCAACTTTTACAGCATCTGCAGCATCTTTTGTTGTTGCGGCAAAGTCATCAATTGGGAAGTAGCTGTCCAGGTTGACCAAAAATGGAAAAACGTTATTTATACTTTATACGTTATTTAATCTGTACTTCATGCAATTCGATAAGTACAGATTATTGCATGAAAGGTCTATGATTAGCTTTATACGAAAACTGTGTCTTTTTAATTTCTTCTCAAAATTTGAGGAGTGTGCTTGTGATCAAACACAAGTGACTAAGACACTGGTTTCTCAAATATTCCTTTTATTTATAATGAAACATCGACTTTTATGTCAAAACAACAAAAAACCTTTTAATATTCGATTAACTTTTAGCATAATTTTAGGAATTTTGTGTGTCTAGTATTTTTTCATTGACACAGTGTATGAAACTGTATGCAGGGCGGATTTATAGGAGGCGGAGGGCGTACGTTCTTCCCGAAATTTGAAATACTAACGGGTTTCCCTAAGGACATTTTACTTAAAATTTTCGAAAGGGCCATTTTACTTAAAATTTTTGAAAGGGCGTCTTCAGCACCGGTATTTTTGTTCTTTTACGAAAATTTTGAGGTGTGAAAATTTGAAATTGGAAAACGCGTCCCTGTTGTAAAGATGCAAAGGAGAACAACTGGTCCAGTTATAAAAAAGCGCGTTTTCCCTGTACACCGATTTGCTTTTCTCCAGAATGGTGCTGCACTCAAAAGACTGTATGCACTGCTGATCACTCTTTTTCGAGCATGAAATTACCAAAAAATTATCTCCGCTCCAATATGCATCAAGATTTTCTTTCGAATTTGATGTTGATATATATATGCAAAAAGTGAAAATCAAAATCGAAGATGACCATGACAAAATTGCCACCAAAATTAAAGACTTCAATTTATTCAACTTCGTTTAATTTTTTATTTTCTATAAATCAATGTTTTTGTCGAAATTTTTCTCAATCCGCACCCTCCAAGAAAAAATTAGATCCAACCTCGATTCTATTATTAACATTTTCATTCTATATATTAACATTTTCAACAAAATATAAACAACAAAGATTACAATCAAGTGCAGCCTTGTAAGCTAGCTAAAAAATGAGACGTAAAAAGGAAAATCTAATGAAACTCTTTTTTTTCGGAAGCAAAATAAAATAAATTCCGAATAACAGTTGAAAAAAAAACCACAAGTTTTAATTGAGCTTTTACTATTAACTGACACAATACTATTCTGACAACAAGTAAATAGACGCCAATTGAGCCAAAAACAAAACAATTTCATTAAAAAACATTGTTAGAACAATTTTTTTTTAAATTTTTGATCTCTTGCAGTACCATACACTTAAAGTTTCAAAATTATATACATATAATCAATTTTGGTTTTTGAAACAACTCTAAATAAAAAAACTAAGCCGATAAAACCAAAAACATGTAGGACAAATAAAGCTTTCAAGCAAAAAACAAAAGAAAATTGATTAAAGTGTACGCCAGGGCTATTGATTTTACAAATTACACAACTGTATCAAAAACATTTGCATCAACGATGAAAATTGCTGACAGCACAAGATACTTATTATTTAGCAGCTGAGCCGAGAAAAGTTAAACAGAAAAATAAAAATACATTAATTCAATTTTCTCGGAATTGTTTTGGTTCATTACATGCATATTAAAAAAATGCAATAAATAAGGTCAAAAAGGGTACAAAGTAACCTTGTTACCTCTAGGCCAAGTGACAAGTGTTCTCATAGGTGCTAAGTTTCACAATTGAAGCAGCTTCACAATTTCTTACTGTGTTACTTACTGTCTCACCTGTAGAAAAATTTTTTGGAAGAGTCTAGGTCACGATTTCAAGACACTTGCCTTTTCAAGTGTAAAAAGTCATTAAAATTTAGGAAATGCATTAAGGATAAAAAATAGTTTTTGCAATTGGTTAGAAGCTAGTCGAGCCAAATTTTATATTAAAAACTTTTGCTCGGCGAAATTAAAAGGAGAAGTTACACTGTCACTTTGAACTATTAATGTGCAACTGAAAAATCAATATGGCTCAGAAATTCTACTCCTAGTTTAAGGAAAGCCAGCTATTTAGTATTAATAATACCTTGCTAAATGGACACTAAACACGTCAATTTGTAATATTTATAACTTTAGAGAAGATTCAAAACTAAAATTTCATTTGAAAATTGAAAAATTGCAACAGTCATTTGGAAAAAATGTAACTTTTTTGGTTTAATACAAAAGATTAAGCATTTAATCAAAAAATCTTCAGAATTTTAAGCCAGCAGTTACTTCATAGATAATAAAAGGCAATCAAGACATTCAATGCTTCGCTCTGATTAAAATAGTCTTTTATATTGCATTCAATTCTTACAAAGGCGAAGCGGATCTTAGCATTACATGCGATAGAACGAAAACATAAAAACATTAGGAAAACAAAAAATTTGAAAAAAATTAGGTCTAGCAAGATTCAAGTTTTCGCAAGTCTCGGTAGAAGTTCATTTTAGGCAACCAATTGAAATTTAAATTGGCAACAGAAGATAACACTGCCGACGATTTTTGAATCTTTGAGCAGACACAAGTTTCAAATTGAGCGGAAAATAATTTGGAACTGAAAGGGTTATAAAAAAGATTGAGCGATTGTTTTTTGAATTTTAACTTTAATACTTCAGTTTGATTTTCACAAACTAAAAATAGTCAATTTGCCGTTAAGTCTATGCAAAAAAAGTTTTATTAAACCGTCAAAACAAAGACAAATCAATTAGTCCGAATGAAATTTCCAAGCGTAAAAAAAACTAAGAGTACACTATTCATGGTTCGCAAATTTACAAATCTGGAGTTTATCAACAACACTCGGGTTGAATAGTTTTTGGAATTTCGAAACTGATTTCCTATTCTGAATTCGGTGAAGCTTATGAGAAAATAACTAACTTCAACTGGTTAATTGTACATTCCAAGCGGCAGTTGTGTTGCATTAGTTTCAATCAAGCTATTATATTTCTGAATTTCAGAACACACTGCTCCATTTATTGTGGTTTGATGGCGTTATAAAAACAGGTTACAGTCAATGCATAAAAATTGAATTTAACAATTCTCACATGTCATTGAAGCACAGCCTGGAAAACTCATTTGCCGTGGAATTGAACGTCCAAAAGCATTCAATTCGTCCTCCGGACACCTCAGTTTGCGTCAACTGGGCAAGACAAGATGCTCACGTGTTGAAAGAATGAAATTTTTGAAGTTATTTTTTCTCCACAGACAATCTTAAAAGTCAGGCATCTCGAAGATTAGGAGGCAATTTAAAACAACTCGAGGGTCTTTGGTATGGTCAACATACGGGAGCGGTTTATGACAACCTTTCGATGCGGGAAGATTTTCAATTCAAAAGTGGGCAAAATTTTTTCAGATTGGATAGAAGATGACAAAAATGAGATGCGAACGAAAACAAAAGAACTTCTTGAAGCTATTGACAGCGAGAAATAATTCGTTTTTTTTTTCAAACTGTCGTGGGGCGACCTTCGGTACCTCGTTATTTACTTGTTCTTTTGCAGTCTCACCGCAGATTGATGTTAATTATACTAACCGAGGTCATTGTGCTAAACTATACTTATTACCACGCAGAGCGTGTTCATTCTCTTTTGATATCTATACTGTTTGCTAGATAATCTTGATTCAACTTAAACTCATGTTCATTCAGGATAAACTTCCTATTCCAAGTACTTATTCGAAACCAAGCAATAAAGTGATTCAAGCAACTAATTATACAACTCTAAAACAATTTACTTATTGTTCAAACAACCAAGTTTTCATTCTAAAACCTCGGCAAATCTCATGGCGCAGCCAGCAGTTCCTGTGAACGAAGACAGGACTGACCTGTTAGGCATTCCCCCTTTCTGGGCGAAAGCCTCCATTAACCCGCCATTCCTGTGGGAATCTTGGATTGGTAAAATTTTCTTGGCCGCTGGTCTGAAGGATAATATCAGTCCTCACGATCTGTTAACCGAACCCACTGAGGTTGTTGATGAACCTCCTCCAAGACCTGAGTCAATTGCTGATGACGAGGACGCTGGAGCGGCGGAAGCCCGAAGACAGCGGGATCAAGCAGCGATTCGACGAATTAACGAGTTAAACATCGAGAGGAGGAGAAAAGGCCCTCGGAACAGTCAGAATTGGTTTTATCATGAAGCTGAAGCCCGTATGAAGTCTCGTTTCTTCTTCGCTCTGGGAAACGAAGGGAGGAGACGATTCGCTGACTCATTTCCTCACACGGACATCAGTAATATTCCTTTTCGAGAATTTCATAATGGCTGTGAAACATTGTTCAAGGTTGAACGGGAATATACGGTGGAACGTATCAAACTGTATAACACGGTTTTCATGCTTGAAAATGACACTTTGTCGTCATTTTACGCTCGTCTGAGCGCCCAAGTTGCTCTGTGTAATTGGCCTCATGATCAAGAAAGAGAGACTTTGAAAGACCTCTTTATTGGACGAATTCGAGACATAGATGTTCAACAACAACTTATCAAGGCTAAGGCCGATCTAGATGGCACCTTCAAGCTCGCACTTGAGTGCGAAAAAGGGGCAAATACATCTGCTCAATTCCAAAAGCTACTTCCTCATAATCAACATTCAAACGGTATCAAGATTGAACAAGAACGTACGTTTCCCCTTCAGTCATCTAGAGGGAAACGGAATTATCCTAAAAACCAAAATAATCGACAAACGTCACAAAACAATCAAACAAATAAGTCATGTTACTTCTGTGGTAATCCTGTTAGTCCGGATCACCGAAAATCTTGTCCAGCTCGGGAAGTAACATGTAATCTTTGTCGGAGACGTGGTCACTTCGCGAAATGTTGCAACTCGTCGAAACAAAATGTAAATCTGGTTCAGGAAAATGAGGACGCTTCGGGCACATCTATGGATTGTATTTTTATAGATGTTGAACAGGACAGTGAGCCGGAATTTGGAGTGTTACAGTTGGAATCCGCTGTAATGATCAACAGTATAGAAACCCTCAAGTCAAGCGGAGGGAAATCTAGGAGCCTCAGCGTTCAGTTGTATTCAGGTCGTTTTTTATTCAACTGTAGACACAGGAAGCCCAGTATCGTTTCTGAATAAACGTACCTGTGATTTACTTTTGCAACGAAATCCATTAATTGAGTTTCGCAATATCACACTTTACCCTATTGATACCTTGTATGTGGACTATAATAAGCAGCCCATTCGTCTACTTGGGTCAATCCAAAACCCAATTTCTTCTAGTGGCTGGAGGGTGGATAACGCCCAGTTCCTCATTTCGGAGACCAGAGCTCGTAATCTCCTTGGTTTGGACTTGTAGAAGCAACTGGACAGTTGAAGGCTGAATCAGTTCAGTCGCTGGAGCATGGTTCTTAGGATCCGATATCAGAAATACGCCCATGTGTTCAGTCGTTTGGGCCGATCTAAACATCATAAAGTTTATACTAACTTCACGTTCCCATTGGTGCCACGTCAAATTAAAGGACGTAAAGTTCCGATTCAAATTCAGGATAGGGTCGCGAATGAAATAAAACTTCTGGTGGAGCAAGGGCATATTGAAAAGTTGAACAAGTGTACATCTGATTTCTTCATAGCACCGGTTGTGCTAACTGCAAAGAAGGATGGCTATATGAAACTGGCCCTTAATGCTAAGCCGATGAATGCTCAGATCTGGAAAAACAAGTACCAGATGCCGAACACTCATGAACTCATTAATTCCGCGGCACACATCATAACCAGAAACGTTCCTGGAAAGGTTTCGTTCACGTCCTTGGATTTGAAGTATGCATTTAGTCAGTTGCCATTGTCGTCGCTCACTAACAGTCACTGTAATTTCAGTATTCTGTGTGGCGAGGCGACGGGAACGTACCGATTCAAGACCGGATTTTATAGGTTGACTGATTTCGAGTTCCAGAAGGCAATGGATTGTACCTTACAAGGGCTAGAAGGTGTTATTTGTTACCTTGATGACACTCTGATAGTCAGTAAAGGAGATGTTTAAGACCATTACGAACTAGTCGAAAAGGTCATGTATAGACATGATGTGGAAGGATGGGCTATCAAACTGAGTAAGTGCGAATTCTCTGTTAACCAACTAACTTGGCTTGGGTATGACATTAACGAGGACGGTTAATCTCCTAAATTTTCAAAGATCGAAGCGATTCAATCACTCAAACCACCGAGAACATTAAAACAACTTCGTTCATTTATGGGCACGTTAAACCATTTGCAAAGGTTTATTCCTGATTTGCATACCCATACTGTTCATTTCCGGGCATCCTTAAAAGCCTGTAATAAACAGTCGTTCTTGTGGGGAGCGGAACAGTATAAGGCCTTTAATGACATAATTAATATGATTGCGAAAATCCCGAGTCTTTATCATTTCGATACATCAAAGGGTTCGAGGGTCAAATGCGACGCTAATCATATTGGTTTAGGAGCATGCCTCACACAGGAAGTTGAACCTGGAGTTTGGGCCCCAACTGCTTTTGCTTCGCGTTTCCTTGAGAATGCGGAGGTTAAATATAGTACTAACGAATTGGAGTTATTGGCAATTGTTTGGGCCAGTGAACATTTTCGTACTTATCTGTTAGGTACACGTTTTCAAGTGGTGACCGATTATAAAGCTATCATATCAGCATTAAATGAAAATTATAATAATAAATTGTATCAGTCTCGTCTTGCTCGTTGGGTTATCGCTTGTTACCTTTTGATTTTGAGGTTATTCACGTCCCAGGGGTCACGCTGAGGATAGTCGATTATTTATCACGTTATCCTACGTTTCCAGCTCCTGAGCCTTCTAAATATGATGATCTTTTCGTAGTTAAATCTATTGAGGCTTTCCATCAGGCCCTCTCTTTTATCAACTCTTATTTTGTATCTCCGGTGTGGGATCAAAATTGTTTGCCGCCGCAAAAGGGTGTTCAATTTGTGTCACGGTATGATGATACAAGTTATTTACGTCACTCGCCGGTTGGGGGCGACAATAGTGTTACTCAATGTTTCAACCACTCATATCGTAGTATGCAAATGGACTGTAAGCATTGTTTGCCAAAAGAGGGCGTCGATTTATGCTCTCACGAATTCAATCAATCAGAAACTGATATGCAAATTGATTATCGCAGACCAGTTGGTGTTTCAAAAATTCACTGTCTCCGAACTGAATCTTTACAAAACAGTCATCTAATCTGATCTCCTTTATTCTTATATCAAAATTTTTTCAAAATGACATAACCGCCTGGCGCTAAACAAACTACTACCGGACCCACTACTATCGACTTGAAAGCTACTATCACTCAACCTGACCTTCAGACTATACTTAACTCAACTGCCGAGCAGGCTGATTTACTGACATTCGTGGAGTCTTTTCCGATAAGTTCTCCGAATATTCGCCGACCCAGTCCAAGGCCACGAATACGACCTCGTCAACTGAATTGCATCTCTCGGTTGGATCAAATACGCCAACGAAACCAAACCCGTGAACGGGCCGCTAAAACCCGTTTTGTTGCCACCAGGACTACAATTAGAAAAGATGGTCACACGCAGCTATTGGAGGCGATGAGACGGTGCCGCCTATCAAAGCCAGGAGAAGTCAACACGGCCGCAAAGATTGGAGTTCTCGTTGTCAATGGGGGCAAACCTCTTCTTTCCTCGTCAAAGAAGGAAATCGTGGGACTACATGGCCTCTTCGATGCAGACCTTTTGGCGGAGTTGACAGAAGAGGATCGTTTTCTTGGCCATATGAAACGAGCTATCATAAATAAGGACATCACATCTTTCAACAAGCTTGGTTCGTATATGGCCCAATTCTGGCCTAAAGCAGCTGTGGTTAATAACTGTGTAGTTATCGATAATAAATTGGTCATACCCGAACCTCTTTGACAAGCAGTGCTCACTATTCTTCACCAATCTCACCCGGGACAAGAGGCCATGATGGCTGCTTCTGAATACCTCTGTTGGCCATTCATGAACCGTCAGATCATTGATACGTGCGAGAAAAGCCGTGAATGCGCTTTGTTTGGTAAAAATCTTAAACCTGCGTCAACTTTTAATACTGCGCAACCTTTACCTGTTTTGTCTGGACCTAATCACGAATTACAATTAGATTTTGCTGGTCCTATACTTGATGATAAAGGGTCTAAGATCTTTCTTTTAGTAGCATTCGATCGGTTCTCTAAGTTTCCCTCAGTTCTTATTTCTAAAACTACTGGGGCTAAAAAGGTTACTAAATTCCTTGATTCTTACATTCGTATCCATGGTCTACCTCACTCTATCAGAACGGATCACGGCTCAGGTTTTAAAAACAACTTGGTGCAAGAGTTTTGCTCTAGCAGAGGTATTAAACATGTCTTCTCGCCGGTCGGAGATCATAGAGGCAGTGGTTTAGTTGAACGAACGATTCAGACAATCAAGAGAAAACTGGGTGTTGCAAAACTCGATCCTAATTTCAAAAACTTTAAGGAAACGATCCAACAAATACTTGAGGACATTCGCAAGAGTAATCAATCGGTGCTTAAGAAATCACCTTTTGAGTTGCATTTTGGCCGTAAACCTAATACTGAATGGTCTCAGGCGCGTAATAATGTTCTTAAATCTGATACTTCAGCCCAAGGATTGGAGCGCAACCTCCTTACGCCAGACCAGATTGCCAGCCAGGATTACAGCAGGGACAGGGCAAAAATTGTTCCTCGCGGCAGCACTAGTCCAACAGTTCCTCCCCGCTTCGAACCTCCGTTCTCGCTGGACGGAAATGTGGCAGTTAGTGAACCCTACAAGGCGTTGGCAGAACTCACTCGGGCGGTAAAAAAATGGTCGCACTTCAAACGAAATCTTCCACCGGATGGGGGGAAAAAGGTCCTCAAGGAGTTAGCAACCCGGCATTCGGAACTCGCTCATTCCCTCAAGTCAGGACTCAATCACAACACTCTACGCTTCCCGGCAATAGTTACACCTCCGGGGCGCAAGTTAGCTCCAGGCGTGCACCAGCTGTGCAACCCCGTCACCTCTCGAAAACAAGTAAATTAGAAAACCTTCTAATGTCTGATCCTAGTCGAGTTAAAGTCTTTAGGAAAAGTGTCGATCGTCAATCGGGGAAACCTCTTTTTAAACTGACTAAATTTAAGATTGTTCGTGTTACGGATCATACTTATGTTACCGATACTGGGAAAGTTTACTGGAAAAATCACATCTGCCTCAAACCTAATTATTGGTCGACCGTTTCAGTTGCTCCCAACACTCTAGGTGATCGACTTCAAGCTTCGAATTCCACCTCTGCCTCTCGGGGTGCAGTTAAAAGGCCCGCTACACGGTCTCAGTCGGTGCTACTAGAACAACGGCCAAATAACCCCACCCTCTCTACTCCGATGGTGGACCTCACAGTTGACTCTTCCAGCGAAAGCTCAGTTGGATCTAACGGTGGTCTTCAAGTGGTTGATGATTCTTCTCCTATCGCAAAACGCCAGAGGCTTCAGTGTGACTCACCTCTGGCCAGTTTTGCTCCTCAGTCTAACTCAGCAGCCCCACACTTCAACGAGTGCTACTTGCTCGTTACCGACCGACTCTACGGCACGACTTGACAGTTCGTTAACTTCGCCTCAACCGCGGACTTCACATTGTGCTGCCTCTTCTTCGACTGCTCACCTTGCTGATTTTCCTGGAGTTAATCCTACTCGTTCTGGAATTATTATCTCTTCACCGGACATTGTGTTGCCACAGGGTCTGGTTCTTCCCTCTCATTCGGCGTCATCAGAGCTGCCCTCCTCCTACCCTTTGCTTTCTCTACCTGCTCAACCGGTGGTTGACGACGCCGAGTCAGTACGGACGTCACATCGTAGTAAGAAGCCCACTCAGTTTTTTGGCGGTCCGTTGTGGCATTCTGTTAAGTCAGTTGAGGAGGACCCAACTTTGCCCTCTGAAACGGTGACAGTATCTTCGTCCTCACCACGAAAACCCCTTATTCGGGATTGTTTTCCACCTGGACTTTCAACGACGACGTCTCCCCCTCTCGTTCATGCAAAAGATGCTACTGGAAAGGATAATGAACGCAAGTAATTTCTCAACTTTCGAAACTGAAAAAAAAAATAAATGCCCTTTCGAATTTCTGCAAGAATTTATGATTGGCGCTTTTTTGATACCATGAACCCTACTTTTCATGTCAGAAGAACCTTTAGAAGTGAAGATCCCCTGTGTTTTAAGTTATTCCTCAAATTTTTAAGCCAGCAATTATTTCATAGATATTAAAAAGCAGCCAAGACATTCATTGCTTCTCTCTGATTAAATTAGTCTTTTATATTGCTTTCAATTCTGACGACAGTCGAAAAACCATATCTACAAAAACTTCATAATTCTAACGCATGAGTTTCATAAGAAGACTTATGCTCGGTAAAGACTTATGCTCGGTAAGTAAAAATGGATTTTACTTACCGAGCAACAACAAAGGTGATAAACTTTGGGTCAAAACCTGTTGAGCTGAAAACGAAATTCTCAGCTTTAAAAATTTGAAAAAATTTAGGTTTTTACGATCCATCCAAATTGAGACACACAATCCGGAACGGATATACTTTGCCATCAAAGTTACGCAAAATAAGTTGACTAAGTCGACGATAAAACAATCTGAATTTGTTTCAATTTTTTGAAAACGACAAAAAAGTAATTGAAAAAAAAAAACTCGAAACCAAACATAGCAAACTTACGAAGTTTCCGGTATAGTAAGAAATCTTTAAAGTGGAACAAAAAACACGCTTCAAAAAAAAACAATTAAAATCTACCAAATAAAAATTTGACTTTGAAAAAAAAACTTAAATAAAAACAGACAAACTAGGACAAAAACTTTTTATTTGAATTTTCAAAAATTGATCAAGTCAGAAGAACCTCTAGAAGTGAAGATCCTCGGTGCCTCAAGTTATTTATGGGAAAAGATGGAGTACCCGATTGCATTGCCTTTACTCATTGCATGGGTAGCAAACAACCAATTATCGGCATCAAGCTGGGTTGCTGATAAATAAGACAATGGCCTGATAATATTGCAGTTTTCAAAATATTTTCTGATTTTTTAAATTGTTTGTATTAAAACCATAAAACTCAGTTAATGGCTGAAAAATTAAAGTCTAAAATGAGAAGGCTAAAAATGAGAATAAACAAGCGAAACACCTAATATCTACTGTAATGAAGTAGTATACATTTCAGAGGACTTTTTCCCATTACTTTCACGTGTACATTCAGTGTCTCGTCACAAGCCCTAATATATAAAAAAAAACACCATACCTCCTAAAAAAGCTCTCTAATAAAATCCAACCATAGCCAATCGATGATTGAAAAAGAGTACTCAACGCAAGTAAACACAAAAACACTCACTTTCTTGAAAAAATTTCAACTTTTGAAATTCAAAGGAAAAAATAGATGGCCTTTAAGATCTATGAATTTCTAGAAGAATATATTATTGGCGCTTTTTTGAAAACCTGAAGCCAATTTAAGAAAACTGATCAATGAGTAACGTTTTTATTCTGCTGAAATCTAAAAAGTCAAATTCCTTTTTTAAACCAGAGGTCTTTCAGGTTTTTTTTGCGATATTTCCAAATTCATATTTGTAGAGTGCTTTTTACGTCACTTTCAGCAGATGAACTTCAATTTAATTCAAAAAGTGCTGTATAGCTATTGGCATACCATAATCTGACAAGCTCGCAAGGCGTTGACGCGACTGCAGCAGTCCCTAAAAGGATGTTTATGTGCGACTTTTTTTAGTTTATTACAAAATATCAAGCATTTAGTCAAAAATTCCTCAAGATTTTAAGCCAGCAATTATTTCATGGAAATTAAAAAGCAGTCAAGACATTCATTGCTTCGCTTTGATGAAACTAGTTTTTTTTATATTGCTTTCAATTCTGACGACAGTCGAAAAACCATTACTACAAAAACTTCATAATTCTAACGTATGAATTTCATAAGCAGACTTTAAAAATGGATTTTATTTACCGAGCAACAACAAAGGTGATAAACTTTGCGTCAAAACCTGTCGCGCCGAAAACGAAACTCTCAGCACTAACACATTTAAAAAAATTTAGGTTTTTCGACCCATCCAAACTGAGACACATAATCCCGAACGGATAAACTTTGCAATCAAAATTACGCAAAATAAGTTGAATAAGTCGATAAAACATAATCTGAATTTGTTTCAACATTTTGAAAAACGAAAAAAAAAATTGAAAAAAAAAAATTTCTGGTGTAGTACGAAATCTTCAAAGTGGAACAAAAAGCAAGCTTCAAAAAGTAAAACATTAAAAATCTATCAAATAAAAATTTGACTTTGAAAAGAAAATTTTAAGTAAAAAAGACAAACTATTGACAGCGAGGAATAATTTTTTTTTCAAACAATATATATGGCATCAAAGTGGCGCCAAATTTAAATAAATAATTTTGGCTGTAATAAGTTGGAAACGTAGCCAACTGGCATTTGGAAAAAGTCATGAACGCAAGTAAACAAAAAAATTTTCTGATTTCAATCAGAAAAAAAAAAGATTTCCAGAAACTTCAAGAAATTCCAGAACAATTTATGATTGGCGCTTTTTGATAACATTAACCGAACTTGATAAGACTGGTCTACAAGGTGTTTTGATTCAGCTATAAATCTGAATGTTTAATGCACCTGAAATTAGAAAAGTTCGTTTTTCTGCGTCATTTTCGCGTTCAAAATCGGAGAGAGCTGTTTAGGTTACTTTCAGCAGATGAATTTTAATTGAACTGAAAAAGTGCTTTTCTACTTAAGTGCATTCATAAAGCCATTAATATGTATCAATGCACATCTGTAGTTATTCAAGCATTTTAAGACAAGACTTTATCCTGAAAAAAAAAAGAAAAACATAGCCAATCGAGTAATGAACGCAAGTTAATATAAAAAATAGACTTTAAAAATTTCAACTTTCGAATTTCAAAGGAAAAAATAGATGCACTTTAATTTCTTTAAGTTTCTAGAACAACTTAAGACTGGCATTTTTTTGATAACAATATTCTAATTTGAGAAAACAAGTAAAATTTTATTTCCGCTGGTAATCTAAAAATTAAATTCAATTTTCGAAACTAGAAATCATTCATAATGTTTTGCGCGATTTCCACGTTCTCATTTAGAGAGTGCTATTTACGTATGTCACTTTTAGCAGATAAATTATAATTTAACTCAAAAGTGTATATATACCTAAGTGCATAAATATTTTAGACTTTTCCTGAAAAAAAAATTAAAAAATCAGCACGACCTATTAAAAAGTCTTCACTACGTTCATTACTCTTAAAAGAACAAACTGAAGGCATACACGCGAATTTGCCATGTAATGAATTGGAAAGCATAAACCCAATTTATGTTCAAATGATGCATTACAAAAATATTGAAAACATTTAATTGGAAATTTGTTTATTGTACTGATATCTAAATAAGATAGCTTCTTTCCTTTCATTTGAACAATGAGCATTGCATCAACTGTGGAAATTTATTACCAACCGATTGTAACATGCTATCAAAAAAGACACCAGTATTTGAAACTTGGGTTGGAAAAGAAAGAATAGTCGTACTATTACATTAAGCTCGCAAGTGTAAATTTATGAAGTTATACAAAATTTGAAATATCGAAAAAAGTATTTTCACACAGATGCGAAGTTGCACTTCGCATACACAGGCGAAAATATTGATAACGCTACTGGGAAAAACTGAATGAGTGAAACTTTGAGTCCACAAAATTTCATAAGAGGCTCGTCAATTATGAGTCTACATAATTGCTAAATGACTCAAGCCAATGAAGACGCATCGTCGAAATAAGCTTCACGTATCGTCGATCCTTTTAAAAATATTTTTTTGCTTCTGAATTTTTTTGCATCTGAACTTTTTTGCTTCTGCATAAGACTTTTCACTCCACGAACTTCAACTCGGATTCATATTTTCTACTTCATAATTTTCACACAGAGAAGAAGCTGCGGTTCGCTACCTCTAGTGATAACATGACAAAAAAGCAGCTCTATAAAATGAAAAAAGCTAAAAAAAAGCCTTGAATCAGTAAAAACTCGGTAAAGTGTCGGATTCGATCTGCGACCTAGAGATTTTGAGTCTCTTGTATTAACCACTCAGCCACGGACGCTTAATAAATCACCAACACTAGCCACAAATAAAGCAGAGAACAGAGGCTATGAACATTCCAATGCTACAGATCGTGACCATAGCAAAATTGACACGAATAAGTGAACACTTTTATTTGTGAGTTAGGTTGGAAAAAACAAGAAGGTTCGTACTAACACACTTTGCTTTCAGGCTGGCTAGTGTAATTAGGGGAATATTTACAATTGAGCATCGATTTACATATCCACAATTTACTGACTATTTACATCACTTGAACTCGATAGATATCAAATTTTTATCAATTTTTAGAGCAGTTCCTCAGCAATTAGATCAGTGCTATCATCTTTGCTCTGCTGAGATAGTATCTCTTCAATTTTGTTCATCTCTAGCGCATCTTCACTGGCACCTTCGCCAATTGTATTTTCTGCAGTTTCTTTTTTCATTTTCCCTCTCCTTGTTCGTGCTTTGGCTATGGGAAGTGTCTGGAGTTCGTCGTCATCATCAGGGATCTTTGAACTCTCAGGCTGAGAGCTTGTTTCACTGAATGTGTCTGCTGGCTTGGAGCTCAAGTCTCCGGCGGATGACTAAAATTTGTAAATTAGGAAACAATTTAGATGCATTTATCAATATCCAACTCCGCCAAAACTCAGTTAACTGCCAAAAAATGGTAGCGTTCTGCGCTCAACAGACTACAGAATTGCTCTTGTTTTCACTCAGTCATACCATAAGTTATTGAAAATTGCTACATTTTTCATATAAGACCAACTTATAGTGAGAGAAATATTTCATTCCTGCTAATTAATACTATAAAATTATCTCTTGAGAATATCTCACCGGTGGTGCAGTTGCTTGACTGATCTTTCGGCGCGGTTCGTTCTCTAGCATAGAAATTGCTTGTGCATCCGATTCTAAATTGAAGACGCATTATTACTATTATCTAATCAACATTAAAACATGCGTACAATTTAACTACGACTTCATTTCTGGTGTGTACAGCTATAGTTATTACTAATTGGTGATAAGAATATCTAATTTTTTGAAGGGGGGTTTGCGGCAATATGTTACATTAGGTGGCATATTTTAGAAGTGGGATGCCATAATTTTCACGTTTCGGTGAAAAAGCCATCGTCGTCCAAACATTGAAGAACTAGTTCATTTGATGCTAAAAGACAAAATTCAGTTTTCCTAAGTGTTCCCATATTTAAACCACTTTTCACCCAATTAAATTTTACATCCAATTTTGCATAATAGCACTATGATGAAATATGATGAAATGAAACAAAATATCACTTTTGTCACTTTCGTTGACGCCTGAAAAAAATTAAAGGAAATGCATCTCAAAACACATGTCATTTTGGTTAAAGAACAAAATACACTCAATAAATCCAGATGAGGAAACACATAGTGAGTTTTAGTCTGTGTTTGAAAATCTCTAACTGTTAAGCTTAATATTAACTTTGCATAGCTAATCTTTACCACAAAATAGAATAATAACTGTGAATCTAACCAGTGATTAGTTCCAGACAACTGGAAGGCAGGTATCCCTGTGCGGCATTGTGCAATTGAGCCAGCCACCACCTATCATTGTCCTTCAAGACCACTTTGACGAGGACTCCTTTGGACACGCTCAACTCATCACTCCTCTCAGCACTGTAGTCTCCAATCGCTCTCGCCTAAAACATCCAATTACAGTCAACTCACTCTTGCGACCGAAGGAGTTCAATTCAAACAGGCTAAAACAATCTTTTCGTAGTCTTTTCACCACAACACTACTCCCTCCACCCCGCGATTGAACTTCAACTTCAAGCTAAGTTAAGGTAATAATGTTAGGAAAATTAGCATGATGAACAATTTATTTATAGCATAAAATCACGCATTTAGCCACAATTGCTGATATATTACGTTAAAAACGGAATTTTTCAAGTTGGGGATAGGAAAAGAGGCCCTCTTTGCACACCTGAGAAGAAAAATAAGGAAGCGTCAACTCATGGATTTGAAAATGGTTTCGAACGATTGATACAAAGTTACCGACACCACGCGCACTCCTTCTATAAAACTATTGGTTCCAAATTTCGCAGATTACTCTCTCTACCCGAGGAAACATATGAGCTGAGATGAAAAACAAACCTACTACAACAAAAGCTTGATTACCACCAGTGTCATCAGCAAAGTTTCTTATTAACCAGGTTCACCAAGCTTGGCTAAATTAAGTTTATCATACCCACCCATTGTGAGATGCCAGTCTTGGCGGATAGCATGAATTTGGGCTTCTCGCTTTGTATGAGCATGGTCATGCGTGCTCCTGGCATTTCTCTGTCCAGCTGTTTCACCATGTCACCTGTGATAGAAACAGTTTTTTCAACTAGTAGAATAAACCAATTGACCCATATATCTCAAATACATTGAGTGATGAGTACTGCATTAACATTCATTCTCTTCTCCGTTTTTTTTTGCACCACTTCCATATTTGAAGTTGGAGAGCGGAATTTGCCTCCTTTTGCGGATGAATTTGCAATTTAATTTCAGTTGAACTCAAAAACTGCATATATACACAAGTTCATTAAAATGTAGCAATGCACATCTGTAATTACAGAGCATTTTGAGTCTTTTTCGTAAAAATGTTTGCTCCACCATTCTATTTAAAAAATAATCCTGGAGCTCTTTAAATTGAAGACCTTTCTGCAATCAAAACAAGTGTGCCCATCCAAAAACAATAAAAAGACGGAATGATAAACCTAGATTGAATTTTGAGAACGATCACTTTATATCAAGGCTGTTGTCATTACAGATACGGAACATCAAAAATGGAACATCAATGACAAAAATGGAACATCAATGACAAAAATGGAACATCAAAAATGGAACAAATGACAAATTAAAGAAAATTAGCCACTACCATTTCTCTCCCAAAACAACCTCGTTCCAGGAAATAATAGCGAATACTTTCAAAATAGCAAATCTCCTAGGCTAAAGTTTTTTCACACTTGCTAGTTTGTTTGGAAAAAAATATGGTCCGTACTACCATACGGAATGAGACAACTTCTGTGGAAATTAATGGAAATTTTCATTCGGGTTCAAGAAATAAAAATGATTTTGAAAAAATGGTGAGCTGAATAAAAATATCGATCAATCAAAAATCACCCCCAACTGAAACAAAAACATTGCTAATGAAAGCGCATTTCTACAAATTTAGATAATGCTTGCAAAACAATTTCTTTGGAATTGGCGAAATTTTACTCATCAACCGACATGAAACTGAAAAAATAATCTTTTACCAGTCTCCATGTTTCTTGACTGGAAGCCGGGTTGTCAACCAGCTATGGCCGGAATCAAATACGAAATTGGTCAATTAAAAAAACCAAGAACCAAAAGCAATTCGGATTAACATTCATCACAATATATTCTCAAATGACGTCCTGAAAAATTGGAAAATGAAAAATAACGCCGAATTAATTTATATCAATTTTAATCATAGAGGAGAAGCGGAGCTTCGCAACACTTGCGATACAATTAAAACATTGCATTACAAAATATTGAAAAACAATCTACAGAAATTTCATACCTCTGTCTCGGAAGATGTTCATAGACAGCCTTAACAACCCTTGACAATCAAAAACCGAGCGGCAACTAAGGACCTCATTAAGCCGAAACGAAACCAAAATTTGGATATAAAAATATATTAGCTATAAAAATTTTGAAGAAAAAATTTCAAGACCCATCCCTCCTGAAACAGGCAAAAAAACTTAAGCTGAAAAATTAACATGAAAAAATCCCAAAAAATCTATCTACAAAAACTTCAAACCTTTGTTTCTAACGATGTTCAAAAAACAGCCTTAAGAAGCGCTGGGAATTAATGACCGAGCGGCAATCAAGACGAGAAACTTGGGTCTACCCTCAAGCCGAAAACGAAACTGTGGACATAAAAAATATTCAAGTTGTAAAATTTTTTGAAGTAAAACTCTCATCACCATTCCTCGAAAACGGCTAAAGCATTAAAAATATTTCGCCCTTGAAGCTGCGCAACGTAAAATGACTCGAGTAACAATTGAAACAAGGCATTACAATCTCCTAAAAAGAAAAAAGACCTTTTGTTTCAGGAAAAAGCTGAAAATGTCGCAAAAACTATCGACTAAAACTTCGTGACTTTGTCTCGGTCGATGTTCAGAAACAAGCCAAACACGAACTGAGAACCAACGACCGAGCAGTAACTAAGACGAAAGAAATTGGGTTAAACCTAGTTAGATGAAAACAAACTTAAAGTCAAATTTTTCAGACCCATCTCTCCTGAAACAGGCAAAAACATTTGAAACAAATCGCCTTTGAAAGTGTGCAACCTTAATTGACAGACCTGATATAACCTAGGCCAAACTCGTTTAACAAAAAAAAAACATTAAAATTCACATTATTAAAAATCAGAGTTAGTAAATTTTAAACAGCAACTTTCAATTATAGTAAAAACTGTTTGAACCAAAACTTTAAAAACTCCAGATTTAAAAGACAGGCACTCAAAAAGCTTACCAGTTAATTTACATTAAATTTGAAAATCGACCGACAGGAATTAGGACGAAAACCACAATTTCAAAAAATCAATACTTTTTAGTAATAATTTTTAAAAAAAATTATGTAACAACCACACAGAAACTAAAACGTAATTTTATTTCAATTTTAAAAAATTGAGCATGTCAGATTTCAGCATGTCGCAAGAAAGCGTAAATTACTGGCAAAGTTTGAGATCTCAAGTCAAACAGTAATCTCCCCATTGTAGATCCGGGGGAACCTATACGTCACTGAATGGCCAAAATTTAGGACCGAAATCCGTATCCGCTAACGACTGTGCTTGCAGAAAAAAGCGCTTATGATGCTCGACGTAAAAGCGCTTTCACAGCTCTTTTTGATCTGCCTGGTACGTCACAGATTGTAGATCTCCGAATCCCTTGTACTAAGCTGGCGAGACCAGCAAAGGGGGGCCTATGTTCTATAGTGTCTCCTTACTGAAGGTAAAACTGAAGTTGGCATGCGCGGTGACGTCACATTGCGTCAGCCCTGTGGGTACCATGATGTCTAAAGCGGTTTCGTGAGAAGTTGCGTAGTCCTTGACTAATGATTTGATTGGAACGAAAGTATGGATTTCAAGGACATGCTACCTTTTAAAATCATACTGCTGGTTAGCCAGCACCTCAGCAAAGGCCATTTACGACTGGTTTCCTATTACAAGTCACTTACTATGGCAAATGAAAAAAGCTTACATTGTGACAACCTATAGTAAGCTTTCATGAAAAACTGTAAAATTATTTCGCTTTTTAATCGACTTCTTGTAGCAGGGCATATTACCTTTTTCCATTTTATCCTTTGTCAAACTTTGCAATGCAATTTTCCCTTATGTTCCAACTTGCTAAATACCATTTTACATTAGTATCCCAGTGGTATCGCAATGAAATGTATTATTTAATAGAATAATTGAATGCCAAATTATACATTACAATCATGCACGTGTTATTTCATTCGATGCCAGAAAAAGAACTCACTAGTCGCAACTTCAACATAAAAGTTATTGAAGCGCAATCCAGCGATATCTAAAAGTTATTACAGCTAACTAAGTTTAATCTAAAAATAGTCACCTATGGCAATCAACTAAGGTTGAATTTTGTCTATTTCAGTTTTCACAGCTTCAACGAAAAATGAGTCAAATTTTTTTGGTTGTTTTTGCAACTAAATCTTGTTGCTTTTACTATTGATGGCGACAAATATACCGAAAATTGGAAAAAAAAACACCAGAAATGCAAGGCAACAGCTACCACACTTTGCGGTGCTCTGATTTCGGGACAAACTAAACAGATTCAAATTCGAGCGTCCATACTTTCAAGACTTTTTCCTAGAAAAAAAAAAAACAAAAGAATCTTAGCAAATCCTAGAAAACGACAAAAAAGCAGCTCTATAAAGTGAAATAAAAAAAGTAAAAATAAGCCTCGAAATAGCAAAAAAAATTCGACTAGGTATCTGATTCGATCCTGAGACCCAAATATTATGATTCTCATGCACTAACCACTAAGCCACGGACACTTATAACTTCACAAACACTAGCCACAAATAAAGCAGAGAACAGATTGTATGAAACTTCCAATTCTACAGATCGTGGAAACTTCCAATTCTACAAATGAGCACTTATTTTTGTGAGTTAGATTGGGAAAAAATAAAGCTAGTACTAATACAGTACACTCGCAAGCTCATTAGTGTGGATACAAGAACGAAACAAGTGTCTTCACTTCGGTGATTGACCCTGGATCCGATCAGATCGGAATTCGGTAAAAGTGCTAATGATAGTCCTCGAGAAATACAGATGGCACATACTTGTTCTGAGGGTAGGCCTTGGACTGGTGTTAACATTGAGCGTAGACCCGCCTGGACTGTTACTCATTGGGTCCTGTTCCTGAGCAGCAGCAGTTGCTGATAGAAGAGAGGACCTGTTGGTCAGGTCACCTGCTAAGCTGCCTGCATCAGACATTCTGGCCTGCTTCATTCGTCTTCTGTTAGCTCGCGCTCTGCTCTGGCTCATGTTCAGGTCATTCCCATCCTGAAAAACATACAAAAATCACTGTTCCATGTCTCACTGATAGTAAAAAAATATATAGTTCGCGGTACTCGTTTAGAAACACAGTCCCGCCATTTTGAATGAGGCCTACTCCAAACGCTCGTGTAGAATTTGGTCCCACCAGAGCATTTGAAATCTACTTGACTGACTTCAAGTGGAGGAAAACAAGTGAAAACGTGCAAACGTTTCTTAATCAGCTCTAGTATTACGATTTATGATGAACAGGAATTACTATTCCGACTTTCGAAGAAACTGATGGAATTTTTGTTGTCGGGGTTTTTCTATACTTCGGGCTGTAGTTTTTCTCCAGACAAGTTTCGACTTATCTAGCAAAATTTGAGTGTTTTCTACTGCATGAAAGATTTTGATGCCGAACCCAGAATGAAAAAATTTTCACCGGACTATTTTTCTCCAACTTATAAAATCTAATAGTCATCAATTTACGTTGATTTTATTGTTAATCTGTTTGACCCTTATATGAGACCACAAGGTTTTTGGGACCAAACTTCTATCTGAGGTTTTTAATGAAATTATACATCTAAAAGAGTGTTTGGTTTGGTAGTTGGTTTTCTCACCAGGATATTTCAAAAACTTTTGCAAGGGAACAAAATTTTGAATCATCAAATGCCGATATTGGTAGTCCCATATATGAGCTATAAGAAAATTACAAACTGAAAAGTTTGGAAGATCAACCATTTAAAGCAAAAAGAATCTTCATCAACCATTTAAAGCAAAAAGAATCTTCAAGAGACTCCGGAAAACTGATTCAATACTCACAGACACAATGGATGCATTGATAGTGCGGCTAACATGGTCCATTTTCACACTGTGGATAATTTCAGATGCCAATTCTCGGCTCGATTTCACCATCAGGTCTGCCTTGGTACTAGCTGTGAGCCCTATTGACCCCTCACTAGATGGGTACTTTCCAGGGCCATAAAAGGCGTGTGAGCTCAATAAAGGCGACTTGGCTCGGAAGGATCTGTTCCTTGGAGTGTTCGGGGCACTTGGAGCCGGAGTCACTGCCCTTAACTCGAAGTCTGTTGTTCCCCCGAAGGCACCAGGTGCATTGGCATCGTAGAAGGTTCTATCCGGCCCTTAAAAAGCACATTTCAAACATAGCCAACTAACAGTTGGAAAACTTGCAATTAGCTCAAGTTAAACCCATGTTTACTTATAAAGAACAGATTGTATTGGTTACAATTTTGAAAACATTAAAACACTGGAATGCTATAAAAAAGCATAGCCAACTGAAAGTTGGAAAACTGTCAACGAAATCAAAGAAACCGACAGAAACAATTGAATGTTTTGAAAATGCCAACTTTCGAATTTTGAAAAAAATACATCACATTGAAGCTCTGTAAAAGTAAATAATAATTTATGACCTACAGTTTTTTCATTAAACTAGCCCAATTAGAGAAAATTGGATCATTATGTCTTTTTTCAATTCCTCAGGAAAAATTAAAAACAAATAATTAATCGACCGAACTAAAATTCATTCAAGATTTAAGGCGCCATGCCATATTCGCTTTCTTAATTGGAGCATAAAATGCTTCCTTTTAAGATAACGTTCCCTCCTTAAGATTTGAATTGAACGCAAGAGAAAGCCAAATCGCAAAAAGTCAAATTTGAAAGAAATCAAATTTTAAGATTATCCTGAACGAACTGAACGACCTAAGGAGTGTACTGACTTTTCATAAAAATTAAAGTATAGAAACCCATGATCAACCGTAGTACCCTCAGAAGCAAAGTTTCACAGAAATTACTCACGCCGGAACAGTGCTCGCTTAAAACCTGCACAATGAATTACAACTTTTTAAACGGCATGCTTCATCTATCTTCAATTAGACCAATTATGGAGCAGAACGTAACTGTTTGGTACTTACTGTTGCAGTCGTATGAGAAGAGGACTATGGGCTGATTGGGTCCTATGGCACAGAAAGCCACCAGGTTTTCGAAGGGATGGTAGCAGATGTCCGATATTGAAGCAGTGAAGCCCAGGTCACGATAGTGACACACGGTTTCGCCTACAATTTCAAGATATAGCCAACAGACAGTTGGAAAAGGGTCATTGAATCCAGTAAACAGAAAAAATTACTGACTTATTTTTGAAAAAATCTCAGACTTCCAAGAAAATATAAACTTCCCTTAAAGCTCTTAGACTTTCTAGAACAAGTTATGATTGGCACTTTTTCGCTAAAAATAACCCATTTTAAAAAAAAAAAAAAACTAGATCAAAAAGTAAAATTTTATTTTCGCTGAAAAATCTGAAAATTAATTCCACTTTCGAGACTAGTAGTCGATTGTGTTGTTCGTGACCTTTAATCTTTTGCTTTTCGATTGTAGAGTTTGCCTTCTTTTAAATCAAAAGTCAACACGCGCAAAGTAAATTTGAGCCTGAGGAAATTTTAAAACTTTTCCTTGAAGAAGTCATCACGACCTACATAGAGTCAGTTTCAATTTCAATAAAAAATCACTTACTGCACAATCCGCGATGTGGCAACTTGACCGAGACAAAACATAATGAGCAGACAAACAATAGGCCGAAAAGTTTTTCAAGACTGAAAATTAACCCGTTTGAAAAAATGGCCCTAGACATATCAGAACCTAAAACCTTTGCCGCCCAGGCGTAGTCATTAGTTCCAACCGGAGAAACTAAGAAATTGACTCTAATATGAGCCAAGCTAACAAATGATTCCATTTAACAAGTTGGTAACTTGAAAAAAGTCTGTAGCCCACCTTGATAAAGTTCTCAAATCGCAAGCGTAATAAACGCTTGTAAACCCAAAATTGAGTCTTCTTTCAAAAGAGCACAATTTGAGTTTCACTTAAAACTGAACTTAAAATACGTGCTTTGAAAGCAACGAAAAATGAAACCTTAAAAAAGACGGCTTTAATCCTTATTGAAAACTGAATCGATAAAAAAAATTTACTTCGCTGCGAAATCCAAAAATTTAACTCCACTTTCGAAACTAGAAGTCGATCACGTTTTTCTTGACCTTTACCTTTTGCTATTCGATAGTACAGTTTTTCTTCCTTTCAAATAATGAACTGAAACGAACTTTAAAAAAGTCAAAAGTCAAGAAAAAGTAAATAATGGCCTGACAAACTTTAAGACTTTTCCTGAAATAAAAAACGAAAACCAAAATCATCGCAACCAAAATAAAAACAGAACATTATTGACTCTTAAACATGCAGCGACCAACAGATTATGAGTCTCACGCTTAATAAACTGCAACCACTAGCCACAAATGAAGCAGAGAAGAGCTATGGTTTTCCAATGCTACAGATCGTGATTATAGCAAAAGTGCCACCAAATAATAATCAGAATAAAATATTTCCAAGTGAAGTCATTACACATACAGAATTACAAATGAAGAATTCGTTTTATAAAAACATCACTTGAGAGAGCGCCGTAGGACTAAATTAAGCCTGTTTTTAGGCGTCTCAGAGCGAGAATCAAATTTGTTTTTTTTTTCTTGGTACACTTGAAAATAGGGGGAAAAGAACTGATCACTTTTAATGAACACTTTTATTTGCGAGTTAGGGTAGAAAAAAGAAGGTTAATTCTAATACACTATGCTGCTCGTTAGTGCAAACAAGGATTGGAGCAAAAAAAAGAGCGACCGTTGAATCCTAATCTCTCAACTAAAATTCCCAGGCACATCAACTTATTTTTCTGGGTTGCGGAAAGCTGCTTCAACCTCGATCAACTTTGAGCAGAGATGCTTCATCCCAGTAGTTGTTTGGCATTCCTCTACTCACAGGTGTCTGTGTTCCATACTACGGCAGTACAGTCCTCTGAGCTGGCGTAGATGTAGGTGCCACAGGGGGAGAATGTACTGCGGATGTGGTCTTTGAAGTTGATCGCACCCGCATACCTCGCCATGATTATATTCAGTCTTAGGTCCAAAACTCGCACTGTGTTGTCCTTGCATTGCAACAACAGTCGCTTTCCACTCCCATGCAGCTGCACCACACTTAAGGGCACGCCCTACAACATCACAACACGTAAGACCACACTTTTACATCCCACAAATATTTAAGCCATAGAAAACTTCATTTTACATACAGTGCTGCTCTAAATTATCCGGACAAAACGAAACAAACTTGAAATTTAAAACGCATTTTTCTACAGAAATTCAACAGAATTAGTATGTAGCATTTTATTTTGCGAAATAGGGCCCATACCTTTACCCCAAAAATGATCATTTTCGGCTTTTTATAGTCAACCCAATAATTTGAGAAAAACGAGTTTTAAATTTTATGTTTTATTCGCTTTGTCCGGATAATCTAAATCAGCACTGTATATGAACGGAATTATTTCATGCGCTGCAAAAAACTCTCAAACAAAAACTTGAACCTAATAAAGGAAATTGTATTTAAAAGCATAAATCATTTTTTCTACTTCTACTTAGCTCTCACGTCAATTTCCGATCTAAAATTACAACAGCCAATCGAAGATTGGAAAAGAGAGATGAACGCAAGCAAACATGAAAAAATCACTGAATTTGTTAAAAAATCTCAATTTTCGAATTTCAAAGAAAAAAATAGATGCCCTTTAAGCTCTTTGATATTTAGAACAATTTATGATGGGCGCTTTTTTGATAACATGAACTCAAGTTGAGAAATCTGGGTCAACAGGTAAATTTTTTATTCCGCTGGAAATCTAAAAATTAAATTCCACTTTCGAAACTAGAAACCGTTCACGTTTTTTGCGCCATTTTCACGTTCGTATTTGGAGAGTGCAATTTACGTCACTTTCAGCATATGATTTTCAATTAAACTGAAAAAAGTGCCTACATACTTAAGTGCATTCATAAATGCATCAATATGAATGAATGCACATCTGAAGTTATTAGAGTATTTTGACTTTCCTGAAAAAAAAACAAAAAAAATCAACAAGACCTAAATAAGAATTTTCACTACGTTCATGACTCTTAACAACCAAACTCACGTTTATCTCTGGGTCTGTGAATATTCTCTCCGGCAGGAACTGCAAGCCCCCTCCACTGCTACTGTTCTGGTAGTCCTGTTCTCCTGCTGCCCCTGTGTGCGCGATGAGGTTCATACTGGAAGGAAGGGTCACTCTCCAGGTGATGACTGTGCCGACACTGTCACAAGAGTACATGGTGGTGCCTGAAGAGTCGAAGCAGAGACAGTTGACGAAACCATTGTGCGAGTGGAGCTCCTTCAGCAACTGAAAAAAATTACAAGTCACACTAAATTATAAGCTAAAGAATACTACTTTATGTCTACAAGGGAAACAACCATCACTGGAATTTTTAGCACACTGAAAAAACTAAAATCATAAAAACGCTTTCGAAGCAAATTTTGCACAGAGGCGAAGCTTTCCTTCGCTAACACTTGCCAGAACGCGACAAAAAGGAGCTCTATAAAGTGCAATAAAAAATTAGAAATCAGACTCGAATTAGCAAAAAATCGGCTACGTTAGACCTTCGAACCTGTGACCTAGAGATGAAGAGTCTCACACACTAACCACTCAGCCACGGAAACTTATTAGGTACCAAACACTAGCCACAAATAAAGCAAAGAACAGATGCTTTGCAATTTCCAATGCTACAACAAAATTTTCAAATAAGTGAACATTTTCAATGAACACTTTTATTAGCGAATTAGATTTGAAAAAAAGAAGGTTCGTAATAATACACTTAGCTTATCGTTATGTAAAAACAATAGTGGCTCGTTTCCTTTCCCCACACATTTCGATTTTTCCATTTTCTCAGTTATCCTACGTGTTATTATGGCTGAATGCGTGATGTTACGAAGTAGGGTTTGATGAACACACTTGATCACAATAGTTCGGCTAGGTCTAGGATTCGATCTGCAACCTTATGCAATCAAGAGATTGGCTTTTTCCTTTTCCCCCACCTGTAAATTTTTAACAGTAATTTTTCTGTTCACATTGTCAGATTGTTATCAAATTTAGCATACGGACTATTTAGGCCCTGACAAACATATTTAGTCTTCATACTTAACCTTGTAAAACCATTCGTTACACCATAAAATCTATACTTATGTGAGGTGCGGGGAAAAGGAAAAAGAGCCAAGAAATTTTGTGTCTCACGCACTAAACACTCAGCCACGCACGCCTATCCACCGACAAACACTAGTCAAGAATTAAGCAGCTTCATAAATAGACACAAATTTGCAAGTCATAATTTGGAATATAACAAGCTGAAGGCATCCACGCTAACTTTGTATGTAACAAATAGCAAAGCATAAAGCCACATTATGTACAAACTATGCATTTCAAAAAATTGCGAGATATATTGACATTTCTAAAACCGAGTTTTTTATTGTTATGCTGTTAGAAACAAAAAGCTTTTTTCGATTCATTTGATGAATTAAAACTGCATCAACTGTGTTAACTTATTACCATTCGAATGTCAAAGCACATGCTGTCAAAAAGCTGAAAAAGTACCCGAAAAGTGGCAACAATATTTGCGACTTAGGTTAGAAAAAAGAAGGTTCTTATAATACACTAAACTTACGCAAAAGATAAAAACGATGCTCTCGATTAAAGACATGGAAAAAGAAAAACTTGTCTGTTGATTAAAACAACACACATACCACAGCGTTTTTATCATGCAATGCAGCATCTGTCCTCCAAACCCTGATCACATTGTCATAGCAGCCTGACACCACGACGTGAGACATGACCGGGTGATATTTGGCACAGTAGACATATCCGGGATGGTTCATCACACACACCGCTTCTCGCTTCATACTATCCACATTCCAGCACTGCACAGATCCGTCTTGGCTACTCGACACCAGTTCGTTGTCTGCTCTGGACCAGCACAAGTCGTAGATGAGGCTGAAGTGTCCAGAGAATTGTCCCAGACTCTTGCAGCTGGGAATGTCGTAGATCTGAATGCTGTATCCATTCTTGTCGCCACAAGCACATGCCAGCTTTCTATAAGAAGCCTTGATAATGACGTTCATAATTTGCTACAAATACAAAGCCAACAGAAAGTTGGAAACGAGTCAGTCATCTCAAAGAAACCGAAGAAAAAGAACAATTGATTTTCAGTTCTCGAATTACGAAAAATACATCACTTTAAGGCTCTTTCAAGCAAAAAAAAATTGCCGTTAATGAAGTATTTTTGAAATTCAACCTAACCCAATCAGAGAAAACTGGGTCAATATTATTTTTTTTCATCCATTGGGAAATCTTACTTTTGAAACTGAAAGCCAATCTCGTTTTTTTTTGCGCATTTACATTTTGGTAGATGTGAATTGGTAGATTTTGCGCAATTTACCAACTTTTTAGCAGCAGAACTTGAAATCAACTCTAAACAATGCCAAGCCGCAAAAATCAAATTTGAGCGGTTCACTTCGATTATTGACCCTAAAAAGGATTTAAAAAAGAATTGCTTTATGGAACAAAAGTAGTAGTAACCAAGTTTGATGACAAACCTGCCCTCATTAGAGAAGCGCACGATAGAGCAGCCGGTCTTTCCTGCCTTGAGGGACTTGAGCTGTTTATTGGGCACTTTGCAGATCTGACCCGGCAGCCGACTCCACTCGGGAGGATCCGAAGACAGTTTGTCGTCCTCATCGTGGACATCCGACTCCGCCTGAGGAAGATCAGTTAACAAATTCAGAAGTGACTTTATTTGGAAGCTAATACAGTAAAGAGTGATTGATCATTCAGTTTTCTCTGTCCACTTTTTAAAAAGATAGCCGCCTACTGAACAAGTAGAAGAGAAAGTTCCAAACACAGGAAAATGAGTTCAAAAATTGAAATACAGAGGCGAAGCTGCACATCGCATGTAAAAATAAGATATGAAAAAGAAAAAAAAAACCCTCAACGCGATTCAAGCACACGATTTCTAGAGGTAGAGGCTAATATATTCACAACTGCGCATAGCCTCTAAAACACAATTAATCAACAAACCAAAATATAGCTAACAGAAAGTTGAGAAGGGTTACGTATTCAGACGAAGCAGTATTTAGACAACCGCGTATTCCTGCTCGTCAGTAAGCAGACAAATACTATATTAACCAATCAAATCGAGACAAAGAAGAAGAAAAACATTATTATTATTTGTTTCGAAAGTTTGCTTTCTCATCTCGATTCTGATTGGTTAATACAGTATTTGTCTGCTTACTGACGAGAAGGAATACGCGGTTGTCTAAATAGAGACCGCACTCCGTTGAGAAGACAGTTGACTGTCATGAACGCAAGGAAACAGAAGAAACTGATATCTTCAACTTTCACGTGACATTTACATTTTTGCTGTTTGTTAGTGGAGTTTGCCTTCCTTTCAACCAGGGGCGGATCTAGGATTTTCTCGAGGGGGGGCTGATTTTCAAAAAATTTGTCGACCATTTTTTTTAGGTCGACCGAATTGATTTTTCGAGCTCTACCTAAGCAGGTTTAGTCCCTGTTTTGGCCAAATTTTCTGCGTCGCAGGCAAAATTTTGAAAAACAGTCAAAAAAGGCGTTTTTAGGCACTTTTTGGAAAATTTTGACCAAAAAATTGCGTTTTTTCGGTGCGCGCTTCCTCAAAATTAGTATATATTGGCACAGAAAAACTACTAACAAAATTGGTCCAGAACAGTAAACTCCTTACAAAAAAAACTCAGCCAAAATGCAATGGCAAGATAATTTGAATGCAAAAAAAAAACATTTCAAAGACTAAATCTTTTGAACGGATCGCATTTAAACTTCGCATAACTTTTTACTTCTGTACCCCACTCCCAACTTTTCTGTTCGTATTTCGGATGATCTAGAAGCAGCTCAGGGCGGATTTAGGGGGGGGGGGGGGAAGCATGGGGGGCCGAAACAACGCAATTTTTTGGTCAAACCTTTCCAAAAAAAGCCTGTTTTTTTCAAAACTTTGACGACAAAAATTTTCAACGACAAAAGTTTTGAATTTTTTTTTAAAATCCGCTCCCCCTCGAGAAAAACCTAGATCCACCCCTGAAGCAGTTAACCAAAAATATACGAGAAAACATCCTTCACCGACAACTAGTAAGCGGAACAAAATAAACTCGACAAAGGCAATTTTTCTAGACGAAAATCAGATTTTTTTGATAAAACTGTTCACATCTCCATCAAATCCACAGTTTAGACTTAAGCAGTCATAGACGTTGATAGGAAGCTGAAAAACCAACGACGAAATGCCACAATAGCGTGCTAAATGCAGAACATATCTACTCAATCTCAACAAAAATACAGAAAAAAAATTAAAATTTTCAAGACGTTTTGTTTTTTATGTTACAAGCAAAAAACTTTTTAAGCCCCCACAAAATTTTTCCGGTCCTTTTCTTCTGATCCGAAAAACAGAAGAAACATTACCAGAAATGCATATGAAAACATAAAACATCTCTTTGAAAATTTGAAAAAAAACTATCTTTTTTTGTGCTAAAATGAATTCTTTTCAAATCCTGCCTTCAATAGCAAATTTTTTATTTCAAAACCAATTCTGGTAGACAAGAAAAACATGACTTGTGAAGCAAGCTAATAGATTATTTCAAAACCAATTCTAGTAGACAAGAAAAACATCACTTGTGCATCCAAAGTTCATAAGTTGAACAGCAAAATCAAAATTGCGCCTACAAATTGTAAGACTTATCCTGAAAAAGCAACCATTACGACTATATAGGAGTATTCACTACGTTCATCGACTCTTAAATATTCTTTCGACTGCAGATTGGGTGCATCAATTGATCCAGTCTGAAAGCGGAAAATTGACATTTGTTTGAATCCGAATCACGACCAACAGGTCTTTAATATGATACAACATGTCTTTAATAATAAAAAGCTTTCCCTGAAGCACATCAAATCGGGTGCAAAAAACAACCGATAGGACAGTTCTTTCTAGTCACTTTTAGTGATGTGTTCGGATCAATTACAGATGCCTCATAAGCGATCAGGCGATCTTTTAAATAAGCATGTCGCTTAAAAATTGATTACCTCCGTTAGTCTTCCAATAGTCTTTGATGGCATCTGGGCAGCCTTCACATGTGTTCCCTTCACTGTGACATAGATGGTTCCAGGGTACTTAACATTCCTCATCCTGACCCAGTTGATCATCTCCCGTCCATCTGAAGTGTCCTGTTTTATCTCCTCACTACTGGTGAACTGCTTCTGAGGATGAAACAGCTGCAGACGCACTTTCTTCTCCACGTTCAATGCTCTGTTCCCGCCCACCAGCTGAAAGAGAAAGGGTTTGAAATGTGATCACAATCCTAACTCGGAGGCGAAGCGAGAACAAAACAAAAACACTTCGCGCATACGACAAAAAAGCAGCTCTGTAAAGTGAGATACGAAAAAGTCGAAATAAGCCTGGAGTTAATAAAAAATCTGTCACGCGAAGGATTACAACCTGAACCTAGGGAGTAAGAATCTCACGTCCTCACCTCTCAGCCACGTACGCTTAAACATCGGCAAACACAAGCCACAAATCAATCAGACAACAGATGCTATGAAATTTCTTAATGCTACAGATCGTGATTATAGCAAAATTGCCACCAAATAAGCCTTTTTATTTGGGAGTTAGCTTGGAAAAAGAAGGCTCAAAATAATACACTACGCTCGCAAGCTCGCTACAGTAAACATAGCTAACAGAACGTTGGAAAAGTGCCAATAAACTCCAGGAAACCGAAAGAAAATGATATTTTTTTGAACATTTTTCCAACTTTTCAGATTCGAAGAAAACTACAGCAGACTAGAGCTCTTTCGATTTCAAGACTGGGTCAAAAGCTAATTGTTTCATTCCGCTGGGAAATCTATAAAGTACACAGAAGTGAAGCAGAATTTCGCAACACTTGTGACGCAACACACAGAACACTACAAGCTAGCTGATAACAAAAAAAAACAAGGAAGCCACTAAGTCGAAAAAAATATACACCTATAACAACATTATACGAATGGAATTCGAGTAAAACATTATACGAATGAAATTCGAGTTTTGAGTAAAACATGTCGAGAAACCCAAGTTCCAGTGTTTAAAATTAACAAGTGAACTCAGAAAAAGCATCGAGCTGCAACTAAGCCAACAATACTTCGGTAGACGCCTTGAACAGACGCAAAAAGACTATCTAAGTGCAAAAAAGGAGAAAAAAAAAGAAACTATAGCAAACTAGTCGTAAATATACAAATCACAGAATGAACAATAAAAGTGAAGTTTTCTAAACCAGATGAAAAGTATATGCCACAAGTAGGGAGTCGATGTTTCTGCAGGAAAAATTCTCGCAACTAATTCCTTCGATTGAATTTTTCATCTCAAATTTGATACGATCATTTGAGAAAAATTTGGACGTAGCCACTTACGCAGGGGAGCTTTTCAAATCCGTTCCAACAATCGAAACCAAAATGCCAGATTTGTGAGGGTACTTTTTGAGAAACCGAAAAAAAAAAATCAAAACTACGGGTCAAATATTCCCCCAGAGACTGTGGACGGAGGGGTAAACTAAAAAAGATGTACACAGAGGTGTCAAGTAAAAAAAATACAAGAATATGCACGCACATATCGGTCTTTTCATTGATAATCCTTTCTTGAGAAACGATGGAATAGTTTGAGAAAAACTGAAAATTTTGCCGAGAAAGAAAAAATTCTAAAGCGTCTAAAAACATGTAAAACAGAGCCAACAGACCGTTGCAAAAGATTCAATGAAAGCAAGTAAACAAAAAAAGCTACGGAGTTTTGAAAGAAAAAAATATGGCCTTGAATATTAGAACAATTCATGATAGACGCTTTCTTGAAAATCAACCCAATTTGAGAAAAACGGACCAATCGGTAAAATTTTTTACTTTGCTGGGAAAATTGAAAATTAAATTCCATTTTTGAAATTAGAAGTCGAGCGCGTTTTTCGTAACCTTTAACTTTTTGCTGATCGATAATGGAGTTTGCTTTAAAAATCAAAAGTCAAATCGCGAAAAAGTTAATATTAGCCTGAAATGTTTAGAAATTTCCTGAAAAATTAAGTTTAAAATAATCGCGACCTATTTAAGAGTCTGAACTACGTTCATTGACTCTTAAAAACCTAATCCTATGCATTTTCATCATCACACGTGGTTTGATTAAACAGGAGTTCAAGGGAAACATGCCAAGCAAGACAATTGAAATCGCCAAAGAAACAAAACGTATTGAGCGGAAACAAAACAGACAATCTTTGAGCAGATACCAATTGAGTCGAAAAAATGATTCTTCAAAACAAAACAGACAATCTTTGAGCAGATACCAATTGAGTCGAAAAAAAACTTTTAAAAGCTTCAAGTCCTCCTGAAACTACAGTGAGCAACACTTGCATCTACCATGATACTTGCTTAAAGCACAAGAAAAATCAGTGCTATGGCAATTGAGCCGCCAAAACTTGAGCAGATAAACGAAAGTCAGGCAAATCAATTTTTACCGGAGAAAAGTTTAATTGAATACATACTGAAAAAAAACAAGGTCCAGCCAGGAGTCCATCCCGTGACTTTTGGGTGCAAAGGCGACGACGTAACCTCTGGGAAAAAGGCAAAGAACCCTGGAAAGCTGCAAAGATTCAATGATAAAGCATATTGAAAAATTTGTTTAAAAAAGATGTTTACGGGAAAAAAAAGTCTAGTTCCCGATTACAAGACCCTTATTGTGTTAAGAAACTAGAAGTCAAACCAAAAAATAAACTTCAAAAATGAACGCTATCAAAATGACTTTTTCACATGACTTACATAAGTGCGTTAGTTTCTTTTATTGACACTTAAAAATAGAGACACAGAAGCGAAGCTGCGCTTCGCAAACACTTGCGAAAGTACAACCAAAAAGCAGCTCTATCAATTGAAATAAGAAAAAGCATCCAGCTGCAACTAAGCCAACAATACTTGGGTAGACGCCTTGAACAGACGCAAGAAAGACTATCTAAGTGCAAAAAAGGAGAAAAAAAAATAAACTATAGCAAACTAGTCGTAAATATACAAATCACAGAATGAAAAATAAAAGTGAAGTTTTCTAAACCAGATGAAAAGTATATGCAACAAGTAGGGAGTCGATGTTTCTGCAGGAAAAATTCTCGCAACTAATTCCTTCGATTGAATTTTTCATCTCAAAATTTGATACGATAATTTGAGAAAAATTTGGACGTAGCCACTTACGCAGGGGAGCTTTTCAAATCCGTTCCAATAATCGAAACCAAAATGCCAGATTTGTGAGGGTACTTTTTGAGAAACCGAAAAAAAAAATCAAAACTACGGGTGAAATATTCCCCCAGAGACTGTGGACGGAGGGCTAAAGTAAAAAAGCTGTACACAGAGGTGTCAAGTAAAAAAAATACAAGAATATGCACGCACATATCGGTCTTTTCATTGATAATCCTTTCATGAGAAACGATGGAATAGTTTGAGAAAAACTGAAAATTTTGCCGAGAAAGAAAAAATTCTAAAGCGTCTAAAAACATGTAAAACAGAGCCAACAGACCGTTGCAAAAGATTCAATGAAAGCAAGTAAACAAAAAAAGCTACGGAGTTTTGAAAGAAAAAAATATGGCCTTGAATATTAGAACAATTCATGAGAGAAGCTTTCTTGAAAATCAACCCAATTTGAGAAAAACGGACCAATCGGTAAAATTTTTTACTTTGCTGGGAAATTTGAAAATTAAATTCCATTTTTGAAATTAGAAGTCGTGCGATTTTCGTAACCTTTAACTTTTTGCTGATCGATAGTGGAGTTTGCTTTAAAAATCAAAAGTCAAATCGCAAAAAAGTTAATATCAGCCTGAAATGTTTAGAAATTTCCTGAAAAATTAAGTTTAAAATAATCGCAACCTATTTAAGAGTCTGAACTACGTTCATTGACTCTTAAAAACCTAATCCTATGCATTTTCATCATCACACGTGGTTTGATTAAACAGGAGTTCAAGGGAAACATGCCAAGCAAGACAATTGAAATCGCCAAAGAAACAAAACGTATTGAGCGGAAACAAAACAGACAATCTTTGAGCAGATACCAATTGAGTCGAAAAAATGATTCTTCAAAACAAAACAGACAATCTTTGAGCAGATACCAATTGAGTCGAAAAAAAACTTTTAAAAGCTTCAAGTCCTCCTGAAACTACAGTGAGCAACACTTGCATCTACCATGATACTTGCTTAAAGCACAAGAAAAATCCGTGATATGGCAATTGAGCCGCCAAAACTTGAGCAGATAAACGAAAGTCAGGCAAATCAATTTTTACCGGAGAAAACTTCAATTGAATACATACTGAAAAAAAACAAGGTCCAGCCAGGAGTCCATCCCGTGACTTTTGGGTTCAAAGGCGACGACGTAACCTCTGGGAAAAAGGCAAAGAACCCTGGAAAGCTGCAAAGATTCAATGATAAAGCAAATTGAAAAATTTGTTTAAAAAAGATGTTTACGGGAAAAAAATTCTAGTTCCCGATTACAAGACCCTTATTGTGTTAAGAAACTAGAAGTCAAACCAAAAATCAAAATTCAAAAATGAACGCTATCAAAATGACTTTTTCACATGACTTACATAAGTGCGTTCGTTTCTTTTATTGACACTTAAAAATAGAGACACAGAAGCGAAGCTGCGCTTCGCAAACACTTGCGAAAGTACGACCAAAAAGCAGCTCTATCAATTGAAATAAGAAAAAGTAAAATAAGCCTCGAATTAGCAAAAACTAGGCTACGTGTCGGAATCTGCGACCTACCAAATTTGAGTCTCACGCACTAACCACTCAGTCACGGATGCTTACAATCTCCAAAAACTAGCCACCAATAACGCAGCTACATATAACAATAAATTGCCGATTCGATGCAGCATAATTAGCACCAAACTTCTGAAATCGAGCTTTTTATCATTGTACTGTTGTTTGAAACAAATAAAAAAAATTTTCGGTTCATTTGATGAATTAAAATGAATCAGCTGTGTTCTTTTTTTACTGATCAAATGTGAAAGCACATATGATATTATACTGCTACCGCCGCCTATCGATTCAAAAGTGCCACAAAAAAAAACACTTGCGACTTAGTTTGGACAAAAAAAAGAAATTTTATACTAATACACTTTGCTTCGCAAGTGTAATGACCGAAAACAGTTACCGAAATAAACAAAAACAAAGCCATTAGACAGTTGAAAAAAAGCCAAGAAACGCAATTAAACAGAAAAAAAACTGACCTAGAAAACTGGATCAATAGGTAAGTTTGTATTTCGCTGGGAAATCTGAAAATTAAATTCCATTTTCGAACCTAGGTTTATGTTTTCCTTGACCTTGTAACTTTCGCTGTTCGATAGTGGAGTTTGCCTTCCTTTTAACAAAGGAAATTAACTGAACTTTAAAAAGAAATCAAAAGTCAAACCGCGAAGTAAATTTGAGCCTGAATAAATTAAAAGTTTTGCTGAACCAAAAAGAAAAAAATGATCGCGACCTATATAACTACGTTCATCAACTCCTAATAACTAATCGGGTTTTTTGTCAGAGCAAGACTTATTCTAAAAACTAAATGATCACAAATGCTGCACATTTGCACCTCTCAGATGAGCTCTTCTAATAACAGCAAAAATTAAGCTCCATAACCAAGCAGTGCTATCTAAGTGGTGTGGTGTAGGCTGCTAACTTGGAGGAATGCCCATGCGATGCGCATCCAGTTGGAACTCCTGCCTTTAGGCACCTCCTTCATTCCAGTTGTGTCCACATAATTCAGCAGTTCAAACAGAACCACAGTGTTGGGGCTGGGAGAGTGGGGGGCTGCTGCTTCTCCTTGAGAGACATTTGTCTTGTTCTCTAGGAAGTAGAGATATCGCTCGTCAATGAACAACTGCTGCTCCCATCTCGGAATCAAACTCCTATAAAGCACAAAGATATAATACACAAACCCGATTAAATGGTAACTTTCATTGAGACTAAAAAGAAGCACCATTCACTATGCAATGATTCAGATAATACTAAATACTCATGGCACTTTACTTTTTAAGACAGCACAAAAAATAGAGTGGACTTTAATGAGCCCTCCCTCTCTCGCAAAAATTTTATGCGCATAATTAGTTGCTTGAGCTTGATTTGGTTAGAAAGTAAGTTACCAGATGAGTCAATGATTCTGCTGTTAAACAACTTCCAAAAAAGTCTTAGTTCCGATTTGATAAACACTGCTTAGTACAAACGTCAAGCAGTTATCAAGCGTGAATAAGTTAATTACAAGTGTGAATATGAACTTACTGTCTCTTCTTGAAGTCGAAGGCTCCCGTGCACAGTGGAGGGTGGAACTCCAACGCCTCATATCCCGGTTCATGTGGCAACCTTAATGTGCGTTTACTGTCTTCCTTTTTGACATAGTGACCAGTGTTCGCATCCATCACATGCACTCTCACTAGTGGACTGGTGACATACTTGTGCTGCTTCAGTCTGTCTGTCCTGTGGATCGTCACCCCCAACACTCGCTCGTCATCAAATGATGTCTGGATTCGGGGAACCACCGGGAGAGCTGTTTCTCCGCCTTGTAAATCAACTTTTTCTATATTCGTTACAATCATTTTGTTACCATCTAGTTACTACCAATCATTCGTTACAACCATGAAGTTGCCACCTAGTTCGCTTTAACTTTGGCGTATGTTCAATATAAAGTGTTTATTGCACATAAATGCTCACAATTCAAAATGCTCAAATTATTTCAATAGTTTAATTCCATTTGCACCACTTGCGATACAACAACTATAGGATGAACAGGTAGCAAAGAGGACTTGGAACGATGTTATCATTGACGAAAAAACTTGAAAAACCCTTGTGGGGTTGACTTCAAGTATTCGAAAATTTGGTGCCAGTCTTATCGGTCTCCAAAAATACCGAATACCAAATACAAAAGACAGAATTTTGCATGTAACAAACTGAAAAGCATAAAGCCAAATTATGTATAAATTATGCGTTTCAAAAAATGCGAGATACATCGAGTTTGAAAATTTCTGAAATCGCAAGTTTAAATAAAACTGAATGGGACCATATTAACACCCTCCGCCCAAAAAAAACGTAAAGGGAGGTTAACTTGGTTCTGAGTTCCAATTTTCCGCTAATCTTAATAAAACATTTTGCATGCAATGCTTTGTTGAGATAATTTCAATCGAACGCTGGGGAAGCGGATCTCAACTTGGTCTATTTGGCGGCGATGGAAGCATATTAAGTTGATGCACTAGATCAATAGATAATTTTTTATTCCTTTGGAAAATCTGAAACTTCAAATCTACTTCCGAAATTAGAAGTCAATTTCGTTTTTCGCGCCATTTCCGTTTTCGTAATTGGAGAGCGCAATTGATCTTATTTTTAGCAGATAATTTGAATTGAACTCGAAAAAGGCTTATATACCTGCGTACATTTTTAAATGCATTAATATTTATGAATACACTTCAGTAGTTAATAGAACATTTTAAATTTTTCCAGGAAAAAAACTAACAAAAATCATCACGACCTACATAAGAGTCTTTACTATCATCGACTCTGAACAAGTTGTTAACCCAAAAAAATATTCCGATTTGATTACGCTTACATATCGCAAACGTAATGATGCTTTCATGTGTTTGTGGAGAAAGGTAACTCTGCCTCGAAACAGTTTAAACTGAGTCCGTCGATCCACGCAAGAAATTGTCGTTTTGGTTCTAGGACTACTCACTATCTCGGATCATCTAATGTCTTTTATGGGCTCTTTTTCCCTCCCCTCCCCCCCTCCCACCTCACACGAGCTTCAATATATTAGTGTAACGAGTGGTTTTACGAGGTTGAGTATGAAGACCAAATATGTTTGTCGTGGCCTTTTTAGTGTGTATGTCAATTTTCATAACAATTGGACAATGTGGTCATTAAATTTACATGTAAAAGTTTGCAGGTGGGGGGGGGAAGGAAAAAGAGCTCTTTTATGTTATCGTATAACATACTGCCGGCCTGAAACTTTAGCAACAATAAGTTGGGTGTTGTGCGATTGAATCTAAAATGCGTTTATTATTCAAAGCATCTATAAGACAATATTTCACGTTCAATGACTGCGGATTCTCGCTAGAATCCTTAAGTGAAATCCGAAAACCAACTGTTAGTTCAAATTTATTACTGACTCCCAATTAATCTTCAATGACTCACTTTCAGCAGCTGTTGGTAGTTTTTTCTTTTTCTTGTTTTTCGGCTTAGCCTCTCCACGTGCTTCTGTTCCATCTGCATGAAGCTCATTTTCTACTTCGTCTTTGCTTTTCTCACCTTCTTAAATAAATTGATAGAGAATCAAATTGTCCATAATAGAAAAAATTTATAGTGATAAATTCTATAACTAAAAACTATTCCAGATAATAATGAAACATCTTATTTTAGTCCGCAAATGTTTTTTTTTACCTAAGTAAAAACAATTCAACTAAGATTTTTTGTTGGTTATGGAAGCTTGAAAACTAGTCTCAGATAAAATTCAATTAAAGTATTACCAGCAAGTGGTTCAGTTGATTGACTGATTTCAGTGTTCTGCTTCTTTTTCAACGGCTTCTTTTTCTTGACCTCCGTGTGAGGTTCAACTTCTCCTTCAGCTTCAGTAGTTTTAACAGCCCTATTAATCAAAAAAGACAGTCAATGACGATCATACTTCAAACTTACAAAGAGCTGATTATTCACAATAGTTGAATTGGATTGCTCTTGTTTAACAAGGAGAATTAATGAACTTCAAATTAAGAATCCAGAAGCAGTGACAGTGATAAAAAAAGATTTCTGCGTGAAATGTTGAAGCTGATTTATAGCAAGTTCAAATTCAGAGAGATCAATCGGCAACACCTGTTGTTTTTAGCCCCCAGGGGGCGCTTCCGGCAGCTCAAACCGAGTCCTAGAAACTCTGCGACTTCAATCGACCGAAGCCACAGGTCAGTTGAAGTAAGAGTAGTGGTGTTCTTGGGAGCACAAGAGTGGTGTCTGGGGAATTATAGTGGGGGCAGTTTCGAGGGACATTTGGTCTATTCTGTTTAGGAAGGGAATATAACCAAACCTTAATTGGGCAAGGGTTAACCTGGTGTGGCGAGGGAGAGATTTCTCTGGAGAGGTGATATCGGGAGGTTTGAGTGGCAGTACTTTCGGGGGCAGTACAAAGAGTGGCAGTTCAGAAGCCTGCTCGACACTTAGATAATGTAATTGTTTTAAACTCGATTTGTAATTTTAACGGGCAAAAAAAACTGAGTTCCTTAAAATCGTTAAAGCGGTAAAAGATGCATTAGCTGTGTATAAAAGGGTATTTTCTATTCTGGGACCAAAAAATTTCAAGTATTGTCGGGCGGAGGAATTTCGGGGAGGTTTGGGGCGATAAAAAGTAGGGGGTTTGAAAGCATGCATGTTTTCACAGTAAACTGGGCAGATAGAAGTTGACGATGGTGAGTAACATTTCAAATTTTATATTCTGCATGTAAAGGTTCTGCAGCACTAATTTATGTACAGCCCGTTTTAGTGGGGAGAGCGGCGTTTTGAACTACTTTATTCCAGTTTATTCAAAGACGTAAGACAGGCGGCATGGGACCATGCTGTGCCTGCGTAATCTAAAGTTGGTCTGACCAAAGCCTTGGAAATAAGATTGACCCCAATTTGTCCCCGATAAGGCTTTCAGGATCAATATCCTGCGCGAGCTTTTGCTGAAGTTCTCTTGCAGTTTTCAGCTAAGTTAAGGCATCAGTCAAAAAACAAACGGAGTATTTTTGGGTGCTTTACTAAAAGAAGGGGGTGCTGTCCCTTTTCACTAGGGTGTAAGTATTGAATTCCTTATTGAACGAAGAAAAAAAGTTGTCGAAACAAATGAAACTGGACGTAAAATTATGATGTAACTTTAATTAAGTAGTTTGATAAAACTGAGGAAGCTTTTGGAAAAAAGCTCGACTGAATTGAGGGGCGAAAGTCGTCTGCGTACGATTTGACTGGCCTTCGGTGGATTAAAATGGCGCATCATGAACTATGCTCGCTAATCTCCAAAACTGATCCAAATTCGTTAAATTAATAAGAGATATTTTTCGGTAAATAACTCAGGCAAATAGATAAATTTAGGCATTCTCTATCGATCAAAAACATCATAAATTTTTATCATCTGTTCGTTTTTGGTACAAATCGGCGCAAGCTAGCCACAAGAACCGGTCGGTAATGTCCTTGAGTCAAATTGCTCTTTTTGGCGGTCAGTCTTAATCAAGGCTGAACCGAATTAGAACCAAAAAACAGTTAAAATAAGATGTAACCCCCGTTTTTAGTACATAATACATGGGCAGGTGGGGGACTCGAACCTACGTCGACTGTGATGTAACGTTACTCTGTCTTAGTCCGCTTGGCCAACTGTGCTTATTTTATATGCATCTATACTCTACATTTGCATTGCAACATCCTCCCCCCTGAAGAAGGGAGAACCAGAGCGAGCTTAACGGTCGGCCGCGTGACTTCACGGGTTGCGGTCGTGACAAGGGCGGATCGGGCGCAACCGTCCTGTCCGTAGTTTAGCTTGAGGATTCGGGCGAGAGGGTAGTACCCACGCGGACTATCGGGCTCAATCATCCACACAGATCGCCTGTTTTAAGAGTGAAGTCAGAATGAGTGTGCCACTTGACACGCTTATTCAGCGAGGGAACATATTCTCGAAGCCAACGAGACCAAATCACGTTAGCATAAGACTGCGCTCGCACGTACCTTTTCTTGTGATCGAAGTGCTCCCCGGGGTAAAAGCGAAGGAAAGCTTGTGGCATGTTGTCCGAGCAAAAAATGGTTTGGGGTTAACGCTTTTAACTCACGTGAATCGGTACTAACGGGAGTGATTGGCCTCGAATTCAAAGCCTGTTCAACTAAGCAGAGTGTTGTTCCTAACACTTCTTCAGTGACTCGCCTACTGCCTAGGATATCGTACAGCACGCGCTTCACGCTTCGGACGAGGCGTTCCCAGGAGCCGCAATGATGGGGTGCGCCTGGCGGGTTAAATTTCCAAGTAACACCTTTGTGTGCAAAGATGGTCGGAGCCATGCCATTCCAGCTCTTGATGCAGGCAAGTAATTCCTTTTCCGCACCAACGAAGTTCGTGCCGTTATCCGACCAGATTGTGCTTGGCGCAATGAACGACGCCACGACGCGCAATGAACCGTTCAATGCCCATGACACAAGAACTGGTGTCCAGAGATGGTACAATCTCAAGGTGTACAGCCCTGGTGGTGAGGCAAGTAAAAAGAAATCCCCATCTTTTTTCAGTGCTTCTGCGAACCGGAACGTAAAGCGGTCCAAAGTAATCCACACCCGTATGATTGAAGGGTGGTTGCTTATATCCGAGACGTTCGACATGCAAATCGGACATATAGGCTGGATGGTACTTGCTTTGCGTTTACGGCATGTTACACATTGATTTTCGATAGACCGAAGTAGTCGACGCAACCCAAGTATTGCATATTTCATATTTAAAACGGAGCGCATGTAATCTAAACCTTGATGAAAATGCTTGTGGTGGAGGCGGCGGGCCAACAAACGAACAAGGGTATGTCAGGCGTCGAGTATTATTGGGTGCTTAGTATCAAACTCGGTATTCACTAAGCGCACAATCCGTCCGGTGGAACGAATGATACCAGTGGGACCGATAAATGGCGAGTATGTGGCAATTTTACTACTATTCTTAATAGGTTTGCCAGCGGTGAGTGTTTTTAACTCAACGGGGAAGGATTCCATCTGAGCAAGATGAATCAGTTTGCTTTCTGCAATATCAAGTTCAGTGGGGTCGGTGATTCGTAAGTCCTTACCACGAAAATGCTTATGTGAAGGCAACATCAACATAAAAGCGACTACTCGTTTAAATCTTGTAAAGGAACTGAACCTTTCCCAATTGAACCCGTGTTCGGGATGTTTGATGGATGTGACGAAGGAAGATGATGTCTCCAAGCAATTATCAACATCACAAGAAGGACCCGTCAAACCAATTTTTATTGATTACACTTTCGTCGGGTCTAAACGGCCAATCAGTAGTCCTGAGAATGCTCGGACTAATAACCCAGCTGCTATCCTTGAGGGCTTCCGAAGAAATCCCCCGCGTACCGGCATCAGCTGGATTATCGCCGCTCAGAACATGGTGCCACTCATCAATAGTGGTCGATTCGAGGATTTCGCCGACACGATTAGCGACGAATACAGGTAACTTATCAGTGAAGTTTAGCCACTGCAAAACTGTTGTACTATCTGTCCACATGTAGACATGATTAATAGAGACGGTAAGGGCGGCCAGTATATCATCTTTTAGTCGTGTGGCGAGCAGAGCAGCTTGAAGCTCTAGCTTCGGTATAGATAGCGCTTTCATGGGCGCAACGCGAGCTTTACCAAAGATGAAGGATATTTGAGTTTTGTGCGAGCTCGAGAGTCGCGCACGCAAAAATCCAACCGCACAGAAAACATCCTGCGAACTATCACCGAACATGTGGAGCTCAATTTGATCAACAAGCTCTGTGAAGTAACAACGGGGAATAGTCAATTGCCCTAAGAGAGGGAGACCGGAGTGCCACTCGAGAAACTTATCTCTTATGGCATTCGTCGTCCCAACTTTAAGCACTGATTTTCCAAATATCTTTCAGTAAAAGACGGGCCCTAACTGTGTATGGAGCTACTAACCCAACAGGGTCAAACACAGAAGAGACGAAACTCAAGACGGTTCGTTGAGTTATTGCTTTATCGAGAGGACGATCCACGCCTCTGCTAACAACCAATGTGTCTTTTACATGGTCCCACTTAAGACCTAAGACGTGTGATGATTGTTCGGCACCATTACATATTTCCTTGATGGGTGAAGATGAGGTTTCGGATTCCTCGGGGTTCATTGCTGAAGTGATTTCATCAGCATTACTCACAAATTTAGTCAAATTAAATCATCCCAATTCTAGTAAGGAAACCAAATCGCGACTAATTTTAATTGCATGGGTAACGTTCTCGAATGAATCCAAGTAATCGTCCATGTAAAATTTTTCATTTACAACTGAGGCGGCCTCAGGGTATGTGGACATATTATAAGTTGCTGTTTTTTGCAACGAGAAATTGGCACACGTAGGCGAATCCCGTGCGCCGAATATATGGCGAGTGTACTGATGAACTACCACATCGGAAGTGGTATCCTCCCGCCACAAAAAACGGAGCAAAATTTGATCGCGGGCAAGGACTCCTACCTGGAGGAACATACCCTCTATATCCGCGGACACGGCGTACTTGTGTTGACGGAATCGCAAAAGTACAAAAATTAAATTTTGGAGTAGATCCGGACCCACCAAAAAGGACTTATTTAAGGATGTGCCGTGAAACTTAGAAGCCCCATTAAGGACTCGGCGCACCTTACCCGGCTTATTCGGATTTACGACGGGATGGTGCGGAAGATACCACTCGCGATCGGAACGCTTACGTGGATCATGCGGTTCGACGGTAACGACATAGCCTTTCCTAATGTCCTCTCTAATTGTTTCTGTGTATCTTTCGCGCAGCTCAGGATCTTTACTTAACCTTCTCTCCAATGTTTTAAATTGGGCGAGTGACGAGTAATAATTGTTTGGTAGACTGACATTACTATCAATCCAAAGCATAGGCACAAAGTATCTTTCGCCATTGTGAACGGTTTCAGAATTTAGGATGGATAAAGCATGTTTATCCCCGGCGGAACGGGCATCGACTTATTTGAAAGCACCATACGATTCCAACTCGTACCAGGATTTTATCTGGTCGGTCAGAGAAGAATCTTCAACAACACACTTGAAACACGAAGAACTAGAATTAACGGACGGCGACAACGAACCACTTATGACCCAACCTATCGGTAGGCGAACGGAACACGGTGAGTTTTTATCATCTCCCAAGATGAACTCAATGGGTCTAATGGCGTGGTAGTAGTCTTGTCCGATAATAACTTCAACGTCCTCATAAGTATATTGAGTGGGCTTAATAGGTGCTAATTGCGGATATTTATTGATATAAAGAGGATTGAGGGAGGGATGTCCTTCTTCCCCAATGCTTTTCAAAATATTTCATCAGATCACAATAAGAGCAGCAGAAAAACAAAGGGAAGACAATGGAATAAGAATCACTTACGTACCTGGAAACACCTGCATGACACAAAGGAGGGACCAACAAAATGCTGAAGCGAAGCATATAGACCTCAAATACGCCTTGTTCGCTGATGACACTACTATCTTGAGTAATAAGGAAAGTATGAATGTCGCAAGAGACACCACCAAAAGAGTAATGGGCCTCTTCGAAGAGAAGACAAACTAATCTAAAGAGGAAAACATAACTCTTGGTGAAACCAGTTCGGCAGGAACCAGATTCTTGGGCCTTTGGCTGGGAGAAGCGGAAGACACAAAAGTAGGATTACAACGCGGGATGGGAGCTTGGACAAAGGTCAAAAGACGCCTCAAAAACTCAAGGTTAACTAAAAGAACGCAAGCGCGTGTAGTTGAGGCAGTAGTAGAAAGCACCATGTTGTACAACTGCCAAGTACAGACCTGGAATGTGTCAGAAATAAACAGAATCCAAAGGAAGGTAGACCAATGTTACCGCTATGTTTGGAGTTCAAAAACACAACCACCGCTGAAGGAAATGGAACAAAAACACAAAAACAGATGGAATTTAAGGAAAGAACTCAGAATAAAATCAGTCAGAAGTAAAATCGAAAAACGGAGTATGGAACGCCTAGGACATATAATACGTATGCCCGACGACAGAAGAGTGAAACGCGTAACTTTTGGTTGGTTAAGCAAGTTAGAAGAAACTGAAAAACCGAGAGCGAAGTACCGTTGTACTCCCAGACAATGGATCAAATTGATGTGCGAAGCAGGAATTGACCAACTAGATATCGAAGAGATGGCAAAAGACAGAAAGCAATGGAAAACGATTATACAGAACAGAATGACACATCTGGAAAGATGGGAGGAATCCCAAGAGAATGGATGGGAAGGAGGCATGATAGAAGGCTCACAAAGAAAGGAAAGCGTCAATCTCGGGTGTAGCCAATGCGAAAAAGTCTGCAAATCTAGAGCTGGTCGGGCAGTGCATATAAGAAGAATGCACAGAGAGAGCGCAGAACATACGTGCGTCAAATGCCACGCCAAATTCCCAACGAAAACAAACCTGAAGAATCACGAGAAGAAATGTCGAGGAACACCAAGCCCTACCAAATACGTCCCGGCAACAAAGGAATGTCCACTGTGCAATAAATTGTTATCAGCAACCAACCTAGCGAGACATATGAACAGGAGCTGTAGATAGCGACATGGGGGACCCTAACAGGGTGAATACCCGAGAGAGAGAGAGAGAGAGAGAGAGAGATGCACTATCACAAAGAACCAACGTCCGGAGACTGGTTACATCCGAGGATACACCAAGTGTTGCAATTGACAACAACCCTTTAGAAGATTCAATGTCATGTACATCACTAACAGCGGCATGGATGGAAGTGTTTGTATTCTCCTTTGATTTGTTTGTTCCAGCCTTATTCGAAACCTTTGAATTTTCCTTCCGAGGAAATATTCTTTCGGCTCCATGGAGCAAGACATTATGTGTGCTATCACACTCTGGCTTCGGGCACTTTTTTGCTATAGAACATTGCCGGAAACTATGATTGCCATTGAGGCAAGCGAAGCAAAGTTTCTGTTCAGCTACGTATTTTGCTCGCTGAGTAGCATTCTTTTCCTTAAAAACAGCACAATTCCACAATGCATGACTGAGCCTTACTAGTTACCTGGCTATTGGCTGCAAAAACTTTGGTTGTTTTTGGTTTAACTGGTTCCTCGTTTTTTGCCTTAGAGTTGAGTAAACGTAATCTTTCATGCCCCTCGGCCTTTTCTTTCAACCAGTTGTTAAAGTCTAAGAGTGTTGGTCGCTGCCAATTATGTCTAACAGTATGCATTGACCAAGCCTCCTTGCGGTTAGGCGGAAGTTTACTAACAGCTTGGTTTAACAGGTTAACACTCTTTAGATCATCGTTGAAAGACAATAATTTGAAAACTGCTATGAGGCCAGATATGGCAGAGGAGAAACTAATGACATTTTCCGAATTGTGCATCTTAAGTGGAGGAAAAGTATTCAGCTTATCAAGATGCGCACCAACAATAGCATGTGGTTGCCCAAACTTCCGTTGCAAGGTGGCGAGTGCATCCTTGTACATAACGCCACTATAAATAAACTCCGCAATTGCGGTTTTTGCTTTGCCTGTGACGAGCGTTTTTAAGTATGTCAGTTTCGTATTATCGGTGAGAACAGCGGAATCAACGGTGGACTTAAACTGACCAAACCATTCGTGCCAGTTTAACGGGTTGCCGTCAAACTGGGCTAACTTCCATTCAGCAAGATGATCTTTGCGGCTATGCATCAATAATTCCGCCAATTCACGAGCGGAGAGAGGTCGATCCAATGAACAACCTTGGTTCGGATCAGTGAAAGACGGTGCGTAGTCTTCACTGACTGGCTGATAACCAGTATTAGTATGATTGACAAAATGCGGAACATGTTGTGGATGAACTGAAGGAGTATTAAAATACAGAGTCCCACCACTAGTATACCGAGCGGCGGTTACACGATGGACAACAGTTGTCACATAAGAAAAAATGATTCCAGCATTACAACACTGAGCAGGCGTGACGATTGGAGTTGTAGCTGCCAATCGCCATAAATTTGCATCACTTGTGTAGTAATCGGTGATATTAGGTGACACAGTAGGCGGAACAAAGGGAAGATTATGTTGCGTCTGGACTGGCGCTGCATGGCAATTAGGTGCCGAAAAGAAAACCGGCGTTGGGTTTACTCCAGAAGATGAGGAGCCACCACCAGCAAATGCAGGTGACAAAGAAACAAAACCAGAACCGGGTTGTGCCGGTAACATTGGAACAGGTAATGATTCCGGTTGCGCAAAGGCAAAACTACCATTAGTTATGTTTGAACTCATGGTCTGTAAAGGAACAGCAGACGGTGGTGTAACACGTGTGCACTAGAATGCATATTGTTAACTGGGAATGGAACAGAAGCTTGCAATGGCTAAAGGCTTGCACTGCCAAATTGAGGCATAGCCCGATGTCCATAACTATGGATTCCAGGGTCACTCAATGCTGTGTGCTCATGGTTACGACTATTACTGGTGTGAATTGCATGAGCGAGGATGGCGGAAGTCGTCGGTCCTGATGAAATGGGTACAGGAGTGAAGGCCTGCAAACCTGTCGCACTAGCAACGTCTGGAGGTGCTTGTGAACTAACAGAGTCTACCCAATCATTAGTTCGATCGGTTGCTACTTTTGAAATAAGTTGACTTACTCCTGTCGAGTTACTTTCCGCTACCTTCTCGCTAACCTCAGATGAAGTGTCCTCAAGTTCAAACGCTTTCAGTTCCATTTCAATTAGTTGCTTTTTATGACTTTCAGCCAATTGCTCTAGTTCCAGCTGACTTTGTTCGAACTTAAGACGGTTCTCTTGCTCTTTAAGTCTTAAAGACACTTGATACTGCCTTTCCAGCTCCTCATGGCGTCGTTTTACTGAAGCTAACTCATGCCGTTTCTCACTTGATGACATAGTGCGAACAGTCGACGTATGACAAGTGGAAGCTGATTTATCAGACTTATGTGAGTCAAGCTTTCTACTATCCTTAGACTTATTAGAGACCTTAGACCTGTTTTCAGATACTCGTGCTTCTGAATCTTTTGTTTTGTGCGAGCGTGAGGATGTCTCAGACCTAGTTTGTTGTAAAGATCCCTTGCTCCCTGTAATGCCGGCTGCTGGAAATGACGAAGGTTCAAGGCTCATCATGTAACTCTGAGCTTCATGCATTACTTTATCGTTCATTTCGGTTACTTTCTTAAGCCAAAGGTCTTGCTGAGCAATAATTTTTTCAGGATTTTCCGTTTTTCCCGCTGACCTAATTAATTGCTCATTGATGTCGACAGCTTTTTCCAACGAAATTTTACATTTGTAAACAGCATTATCAATTTTTGTAGTGCGACTATTATTCTCAAGGTACTCAAGTAATAATGAGTGACCTTTAACCAGCTCATTTTCTAGATTTGGACGGGTTTCGAATAACTTGCGCATCTTACTTTGGAATTGTTCGTCCATGTTTTTCACAAATTGACAATATTCTACGGATGCTCACTTATAGAAAACAATCAATAAAATGAGGTACTGTTTTGGTACGTACTTAAATTTGCATTAGTAATTCAACATTAGCTTACAAGACGGGTGAACTTGACGTCTCAAAGCTTCTGCCTGAAGCCTATTTCTTATAGCTTTCCGAGCTTTGAGGGGTAAGCGGTTCCGCTTCTTACGTGTCTTAAGGACGTTAAGATTAGCGCTATAACGCCTTAGAAGGAGGAGAGTACCTGGTCCTTAGCTAAAGTCTTTAACGACGTTCAGAACGAGAATACCTGTTGAACTTAAACTTTCCTCTATATCCTCGGTTCCGTTCCGTCTACGTTATACGATTGCACAAATGTTTGTCCTATACCTTAATAACAAATTGACAAGTTGCTCACTACTCAGCTTGCGGTTATTGTTACTGCGGTGCCTACTTATCGAGTTATTAATGGCGTCGTGCCAAATTACGAGGTCGTTACGGTGCGACAAGTAGTGATGAAGGTAGTACTGTATTGTTTTCTGGGAGTCCCTAGCGTTAAAGTTCAAATTTAAACCTGGCTTCGTAAAGCAAGTATCTTTGACGCGCTTCTGGGACGGAGCGGGAAGTTTTCGCAGCGCGTGATCCAAGGAGCTAGCTCCTAGAATGAATACAATATAATTAAGGGACCTATGCGACGGCTTCGTTACGCTTAAGTACCAATGGGGTTGGAAAACTAAGTAGGCCGGTTGAACTCCAACAACACACACGGAGTAAACCTGAGGATGAAAGAATTCAACTTAACTCACTTAACATCACCGTACCTGACCACTTAACTTTACTGTCACGCAACGAAATCAATAATCGGACGGGCTGAAATGGCTTTGTTTTATTTGAAGCGAACTGGCTTTCAGTTTCACCAATGGTGGGTGGGGGATCAGGCAAATTGGTTAAGTTCCAACAACACACGCGGAAGAAACCTGCGGATGAAAAAACTCAACTTAATTTGCCTGATATTTCGCTACCAGACCACTTAACATAAGGTTGGTGTCATCTTGCAGCACAGTTTTGGAGAATTCTGGAGACATTTTGAGGATTTTTTGGCAATTTTTTTTTACTTTTTTCACAAAATTTTTCAGAAAATTTTGGTCAGCAGGTTCGAGTCATAAACCAATCCAAAAAACTAGTCCAGTACCTCTTTGTCTATGTTCCGATTTCACTGATTAATATTCCGTTCACATGTATCCAAAAAATTTTGGTATCGAGAAAAAAATGTCAAATCAGTTTGTCTATGTACCGACTGTAAGATATTTCAGTTCAACCGAACTGTCCAAAATTTTTTTGGTATTGAGAAAAATTACCGGGGGCTAGCTCGCGGGAAAATTTCTAGCATATATGACATCGTATATAAATTTAAAGCACGAATGGATAGTTTTAAAAGTTTTGGAAACGTCTTACAGTTTTTAATTGGAGATTGGGCGTCACCGGTTTCGGTTTGTTAGATTTTTGGTCAGCCGCAGAGGATTTGTCCAGCAATCACTTCTCAAACTCACACAAAACGTCTGTAGTTGACCCCTTGTCTGATGATCTGGATACCAAAAATCTGGGTTGGAGTCGGCAGCTGCGGACACTCTCTCCGGTTCTTTCTTCTTCGGCTGTGTCACTGGATTGGCACACCGTTGTATCTGGCTAGGTCTGGGAAGGTTTTAGGCCGATTTGAATCGTTCAGCTCTCCGATCGCTTATCCGACTGCTTCTGGTAATGATTGCACGTCACTGATTCCAAATTACGTAGCCTATTTTCTGAATCGCACAATTCCTCAGTTCTAAAATTGGCTCCTGACCATTCTGACTATTTCTGGAATAAACTCCTAATGTATCTCGTTTTTCTTTTTGTAACCTACGTGGTTTATAACTTCTAGTTGCAATAACAACCGCTTTCGAAGTTCTTTGTCGAAGGTAATGTTTGCGTTATGCTTCCTGAAGAAGAATTGAATTACTCAACTATGTAGTTTACTAAAAACGCTGGCTTGGTTTTGAAGCTAGTTTTGAGTTGCAAACGTCTTTCTTGATCAGGACACTTATCGTTATCAAACAATCAGGGCACTAACTATCTCTCTGTGGGCGCCAAAATATGCTCGCTAATCTCCAAAACTGATCCCAATTCGTTAAATTAATAAGAGATATTTTTCGGTAAATAACTCAAGCAAATAGATAAATTTCGGCATTCTCTATCGATCAAAAACATCATATAACTTTTTATCATCTGTTCGCTTTTGGAACAAATCGGCGCAAGCTAGCCACAAGAACCGGTCGGTAGTGTCCTTGAGACAAATTGCTTTTTGGCGGTCAGTCTTAATCAAGGCTGAACCGAATTAGAACCAAAAAACAGTTAAAATAGGATGTAACCACCGTTTTTAGTATATTAATACATGGGCAGGTGGGGGACTCGAACCTACGTCGACTGTGATGTAACGTTACTTTGTCTTAGTTCGCTTGGCCAAATGTGCTTATTTTATATGCATCTATACTCTACATTTGCATTGCAACATGAACGTAAAAATTGACCGAAATAGGTGAGGACTGAGCTTTAAGTGTCGCCTGTGCGGACAATCCTGGATATTAAGAGCATCCCTGAAAATTTTCTTCGCTTGGCGACCGCTCAAATATTTTGATAACCATCTATTTAAGCTAAACGGTTCGCCGGTGTCATGAACGAGATCCAGGAGAGATCTCCTGCGACTCAGTAAAAAAATATATGAGAGCGTAAAAGTGATAGAACACATGGAAAAAAAAACAAAAACTGGAAACAAATTTGTGTTAGCGTATAAAGACCGCGTATAAAATCAGTGTGATTAACACAAAATAAGCGGAGCTTTGTACCACTTCCGATACGATACAAACGAAGCAATGCAAGCCAGCAGATAAAAAGAATCACTGACTCATTAAAGAACTAATACATCTTCGAAAAAAAACAACTAAGAATTTTATGGAATGATGTTCAAAATGAGAAAAATCCTTCAAACCACAGTCACTTGCGTTAAATAATTATTCAAAAACATTCTAAAGTAGCAAAAAAGGGGAAAAATTTCGTTAAACTTAAGGTGACCCTAAAACAAAATAGTCGTCATGAAAAAACTCCTAAATCACACAATACAAACAAAAAAAAACGAAAAAATTGAGGCCAATAACAACTTTTAACTTCAAAAAGTTTAAAGAAATTGGAGTTAGTAAACTTACAACTAAGAGCGATGAAACATAGCCAACAGACAGATGGAGAAGAGTCAATAAACGCAAGTAAACAGAAAAAAAAACCAACAGCCCAATATCAAAGAAAAAAATAGATGCCCTAAGGCTCCTAAAACTTCTAAAATTTCCAAATAAAAAATTTGTACTGAACACTTATTTACTAGTTAGGTTAGAAAAAAAGAAAGTTCGTAATAATACACTTAGCTGATGGCTAGTGTAAAAACTGAATCAAGAAGCATGTTTTTAAATACAAACGAAAAATCAAACAGCGAAGAAGTAAATTTGAGCCTGGACAAAAATTATGCCTTTTCCTGAAAAGAAGTCATCACGACCTACATAAGAGTCTGAACTACGTTTATTGGCTCCTAATGAAAAAAAATTTTCAACAAAAAATCACCTACTGCACAAACCGTGATGAGTCGAATTCGCCGACAAAACAAGCAGAAAAACATTAGGACGACAAGTTTTTTAAGCTGAAAACTTCCCCGTTTGAAACACAAACAGGTCCTAGACATACTAGAACTTAAATTCTTTGAAATTTCCAGCCGGAGAAACTAAAAAATTTGATACGCCGAGCTACCAAATGATTCCGTTAACCAAGTTGGAACCGTTAAACAAGCTGAAAAAGCCTATACCCTACTTGATAGCGCTTGCTAATCGTATGCGTAATAAACACTTATAAACCCGAATTTTGATTCTTCTGTCAAAAAAGCGTGCTTTGAAAGCAATCAAAAATGAAACCTCTAGAAAAATGAGCCAGAAAAATGAGAAAAAAACTGAATTAAACACAATCTCAAAATAAGCTTCGCGCTGCTGAGGAATTGAACACAATCTCAAAATAAGCTTCGCGCTCCTGAGGAGCTCTATATTATGTATAAGGGGTGCAGATCGCTGCGCAAAGTTCAATTTATCGACAGCTCCATTAGCGCTATTGTAGAGGAAGGACGGCTAAGATAAATTAACATTACGAGATGCATTTAATGCTGATTTATGACTTCATTGATAAAATGATACAGCTTGCTGATGTATATGCATTTTTATAACGCTGGTATGGCCCTATCCAGCTTGTGTACTTACCGCAACTAAACGGAAGGTCTTCTTTGAGAATTTAGTTTTTTTTTGAAATCTCATACGTGGAAACTGACTTCATTCATGAAAAATAAAACATTAAAAAATAAATGTCTACTACTCTGAGAGAAAAATAACACCACTGTTAACTCTAGAAGCGGTGGTCTCTAGCACTCATAGACAAGAATTTGGTGCCATTTACCCGGATGGCACAGTCGAAGTTTCCGACAAACGCCGAGAACGACATTAAAGGCGTTGTTATCGCCGTTGCGGTGAAAAGGAGGCTCAGAATTTTCGATTTGGACTGGAACATTTCTGAGAAATGCCAAAAACGGCCATTTTGTCCAGAAGTATACGAAAAAAGAGAACAACCGATTGCAAGACAGAAAATAGTCGGGAAAAAATAGACAAAGCGAGAGTGCAAAGCTTCTTATCGTGACCACGATAAGGTGCCTACTGGAAGAAGATTGTGGAAACGGAAGGTCTAATGGGACATTTAGGATTGCACCGAAACGTCCAGTGCAACAAAATTGGAGAGATAACGACGTTATCTCCGGGAGAGTACGGAGTCAGATGCCTGGTGCCCAGGGACTGTTAGAAAAAAATACCTATATATTTTAGCTGATGCAATGCCCCGAACGTATTTAATTTACTCCGATAATAGAGACGAGGAAAGGGTCAATCCATCTCTAATGGATTTAGTAAATAGCTGCCAGTAAAAACATCTAATTGTGGTTTTCTAGCCGTGTTTTAATAGTAATCACGTTGTCTGGGGATCCGAGACCCAGCTATGTGATTATTTTTTGCATGTAATCGAAAGCTGATAGAAAGTCGTTTGGCTGATGGCATCATTTTTTGGCAATTTTTTTTTACTTTTTTCACAAAATTTTTCAGAAAATTTTGGTCAGCAGGTTCGAGTCATAAACCAATCCAAAAAACTAGTCCAGTACCTCTTTGTCTATGTTCCGATTTCACTGATTAATATTCCGTTCACATGTATCCAAAAAATTTTGGTATCGAGAAAAAAATGTCAAATCAGTTTGTCTATGTACCGACTGTAAGATATTTCAGTTCAACGGAACTGTCCAAAATTTTTTTGGTATTGAGAAAAATTACCGGGGGCTAGCTCGCGGGAAAATTTCTAGCATATATGACATCGTATATAGATTTAAAGCACGAATGGATAGTTTTAAAAGTTTTGGAAACGTCTTACAGTTTTTAATTGGAGATTGGGCGTCACCGGTTTCGGTTTGTTAGATTTTTGGTCAGCCGCAGAGGATTTGTCCAGCAATCACTTCTCAAACTCACACAAAACGTCTGTAGTTGACCCCTTGTCTGATGATCTGGATACCAAAAATCTGGGTTGGAGTCGGCAGCTGCGGACACTCTCTCCGGTTCTTTCTTCTTCGGCTGTGTCACTGGATTGGCACACCGTTGTATCTGGCTAGGTCTGGGAAGGTTTTAGGCCGATTTGAATCGTTCAGCTCTCCGATCGCTTATCCGACTGCTTCTGGTAATGATTGCACGTCACTGATTCCAAATTACGTAGCCTATTTTCTGAATCGCACAATTCCTCAGTTCTAAAATTGGCTCCTGACCATTCTGACTATTTCTGGAATAAACTCCTAATGTATCTCGTTTTTCTTTTTGTAACCTACGTGGTTTATAACTTCTAGTTGCAATAACAACCGCTTTCGAAGTTCTTTGTCGAAGGTAATGTTTGCGTTATGCTTCCTGAAGAAGAATTGAATTACTCAACTATGTAGTTTACTAAAAACGCTGGCTTGGTTTTGAAGCTAGTTTTGAGTTGCAAACGTCTTTCTTGATCAGGACACTTATCGTTATCAAACAATCAGGGCACTAACTATCTCTCTGTGGGCGCCAAAATATGCTCGCTAATCTCCAAAACTGATCCCAATTCGTTAAATTAATAAGAGATATTTTTCGGTAAATAACTCAAGCAAATAGATAAATTTCGGCATTCTCTATCGATCAAAAACATCATATAACTTTTTATCATCTGTTCGCTTTTGGCACAAATCGGCGCAAGCTAGCCACAAGAACCGGTCGGTAGTGTCCTTGAGACAAATTGCTTTTTGGCGGTCAGTCTTAATCAAGGCTGAACCGAATTAGAACCAAAAAACAGTTAAAATAGGATGTAACCCCCGTTTTTAGTATATTAATACATGGGCAGGTGGGGGACTCGAACCTACGTCGACTGTGATGTAACGTTACTTTGTCTTAGTTCGCTTGGCCAAATGTGCTTATTTTATATGCATCTATACTCTACATTTGCATTGCAACATGAACGTAAAAATTGACCGAAATAGGTGAGGACTGAGCTTTAAGTGTCGCCTGTGCGGACAATCCTGGATATTAAGAGCATCCCTGAAAATTTTCTTCGCTTGGCGACCACTCAAATATTTTGATAACCATCTATTTAAGCTAAACGGTTCGCCGGTGTCATGAACGAGATCCAGGAGAGATCTCCTGCGACTCAGTAAAAAAATATATGAGAGCGTAAAAGTGATAGAACACATGGAAAAAAAAACAAAAACTGGAAACAAATTTGTGTTAGCGTATAAAGACCGCGTATAAAATCAGTGTGATTAACACAAAATAAGCGGAGCTTTGTACCACTTCCGATACGATACAAACGAAGCAATGCAAGCCAGCAGATAAAAAGAATCACTGACTCATTAAAGAACTAATACATCTTCGAAAAAAAACAACTAAGAATTTTATGGAATGTTCAAAATGAGAAAAATCCGTCAAACCACAGTCACTTGCGTTAAATAATTATTCAAAAACATTCTAAAGTAGCAAAAAAGGGGAAAAATTTCGTTAAACTTAAGGTGACCCTAAAACAAAATAGTCGTCATGAAAAAACTCCTAAATCACACAATACAAACAAAAAAAAACGAAAAAATTGAGGCCAATAACAACTTTTAACTTTAAAAAAATTAAAGAAATTGGAGTTAGTAAACTTACAACTAAGAGCGATGAAACATAGCCAACAGACAGATGGAGAAGAGTCAATAAACGCAAGTAAACAAAAAAAAAACCAACAGCCCAATTTCAAAGAAAAAAATAGATGCGCTAAGGCTCCTAAAACTTCTAAAATTTCCAAATAAAAAATTTGTACTGAACACTTATTTACTAGTTAGGTTAGAAAAAAAAGAAAGTTCGTAATAATACACTTAGCTGATGGCTAGTGTAAAAACTGAATCAAGAAGCATGTTTTTAAATACAAACGAAAAATCAAACAGCGAAGAAGTAAATTTGAGCCTGGACAAAAATTATGCCTTTTCCTGAAAAGAAATCATCACGACCTACATAAGAGTCTGAACTACGTTTATTGGCTCCTAATGAAAAAAATTTTCAACAAAAAATCACCTACTGCACAAACCGTGATGAGTCGAATTCGCCGACAAAACAAGCAGAAAAACATTAGGACGACAAGTTTTTTAAGCTGAAAACTTCCCCGTTTGAAACACAAACAGGTCCTAGACATACTAGAACTTAAATTCTTTGAAATTTCCAGCCGGAGAAACTAAAAAATTTGATACGCCGAGCTACCAAATGATTCCGTTAACCAAGTTGGAACCGTTAAACAAGCTGAAAAAGCCTATACCCTACTTGATAGCGCTTGCTAATCGTATGCGTAATAAACACTTATAAACCCGAATTTTGATTCTTCTGTCAAAAAAGCGTGCTTTGAAAGCAATCAAAAATGAAACCTCTAGAAAAATGAGCCAGAAAAATGAGAAAAAAACTGAATTAAACACAATCTCAAAATAAGCTTCGCGCTGCTGAGGAATTGAACACAATCTCAAAATAAGCTTCGCGCTCCTGAGGAGCTCTATATTATGTATAAGGGGTGCAGATCGCTGCGCAAAGTTCAATTTATCGACAGCTCCATTAGCGCTATTGTAGAGGAAGGACGGCTAAGATAAATTAACATTACGAGATGCATTTAATGCTGATTTATGACTTCATTGATAAAATGATACAGCTTGCTGATGTATATGCATTTTTATAACGCTGGTATGGCCCTATCCAGCTTGTGTACTTACCGCAACTAAACGGAAGGTCTTCTTTGAGAATTTAGTTTTTTTTGAAATCTCATACGTGGAAACTGACTTCATTCATGAAAAATAAAACATTAAAAAATAAATGTCTACTACTCTGAGAGAAAAATAACACCACTGTTAACTCTAGAAGCGGTGGTCTCTAACACTCATAGACAAGAATTTGGTGCCATTTACCCGGATGGCACAGTCGAAGTTTCCGACAAACGCCGAGAACGACATTAAAGGCGTTGTTATCGCCGTTGCGGTGAAAAGGAGGCCCAGAATTTTCGATTTGGACTGGAACATTTCTGAGAAATGCCAAAAACGGCCATTTTGTCCAGAAGTATACGAAAAAAGAGAACAACCGATTGCAAGACAGAAAATAGTCGGGAAAAAATAGACAAAGCGAGAGTGCAAAGCTTCTTATCGTGACCACGATAAGGTGCCTACTGGAAGAAGATTGTGGAAACGGAAGGTCTAATGGGACATTTAGGATTGCACCGAAACGTCCAGTGCAACAAAATTGGAGAGATAACGACGTTATCTCCGGGAGAGTACGGAGTCAGATGCCTGGTGCCCAGGGACTGTTAGAAAAAAATACCTATATATTTTAGCTGATGCAATGCCCCGAACGTATTTAATTTACTCCGATAATAGAGACGAGGAAAGGGTCAATCCATCTCTAATGGATTTAGTAAATAGCTGCCAGTAAAAACATCTAATTGTGGTTTTCTAGCCGTGTTTTAATAGTAATCACGTTGTCTGGGGATCCGAGACCCAGCTATGTGATTATTTTTTGCATGTAATCGAAAGCTGATAGAAAGTCGTTTGGCTGATGGCAACATAGTTTTTAGCCCTTAACAGACCAGAAAAACAACTGGATAGGTCAAGACTGTTAAAAACGAGTAGGATTAAGGTAACTGACGACTGCCAGTCGTCAATAGGTACTTTTTTAACGGTCCATCACTGTGTAATGTCTGGGCGAATGTTGAACTTGCGTTTGCAAAAGATCCCTTGCTTGTGACATTTGACGTACCAGGCATGTATAGTACAATTGCAGACGAAACTGCTCGAGTTGATTCCTTAAATCACAACTTAACACATGATCCAAAGATTCTGTTCATCAACTTTTTATCAGGAATATTCTACATTACAAGTTGAAAAGACATTCGAATCGCATGCAGAAATAGAAGAGTTATTAGCCATTTGATAGCGCCTGCTAAAAGCCAGCGCTGCTCATACCATAAACCTTCCTTCTTCACATTTGTCAAAAGGTTACTTCTAATTGATCAAATATAGCCAATAGAAGTAACCAGTGTTAATGAACTCAAGAAAAATACAAACAACAATTAACATCGGCATAAAAATCTAATACAAGAATCATTAACGATTGACACTTTGATGAAACTAACCCAATTAGAAAATGGATAAATATATATTATTTATTTAGCTGCGAAAACGCAAGCAGTTTTCGAGCACAAAGAGGGACAATCGCATATATAACCTATATAAAGAAACAAAATCTATTAATTTCTCACCTTTGCTCTGTTTCTAATTTTTCGCTATTTGATTCGAATCCAGAGTTAGTTTCCGATTTTCTCTCTCCAGTTTTCTTCCTCGTTTTCGTTTTACCAACCGTTGACTTCATCAAATTAGATTCGGCAAATGTGTCTTTTTCTTTTCTCAGTGAAGTGCCTTCCTTGATTTTCTCTAACTGCAAAAAAAAAACAATCAGGAAATCCACAATTTTTTTTGCACATTTAGATATTATGAAGACATTAAAGGGCTTACCATTTCTATTTCTTCGTTGTTTTTCCTCTTTCCCCTAAAAACATTGGCGAAAACTAAGTTTAAATGGCATAAAATAACCCACGCAAAATCTATGGAAAACTAACGTGAGAGAAGACTGATAGGTTGAGCGAAGGGCATCAGCGACATCGCCATCCTCCGAAGGAGCCATACCAAAATTTATTCAAGATACAAGCTCATCCGTTCTGTAAACCACACGAGCAACATGTAATTAACTTTGACAGGGTTGAAGCGGAGCTACGCAATGTAACAGTCGTTCGCTTATGTCAGTCTATAGCCATTGGCACAAGGGCCAGAGACCTTTCGCGCTTTTCATCTCAATCGGTCCGAGCAAATTAACGGTTTAACTAGAAATAGAAGTCAAGATCATGTTTCTGGAACTCAAGATCAGGCCACTACCAAAATAACTCCCCACACTGGATGTTAAATGGAACGCCCCCATGTGCCAGTCGGTCATATTTGGAAGTTTGACCTTGAGGAAGTCTTGATTTTGGGGTGAAATGCAATTTTTCAAAAATTTGAATTGAGCATGTCATGCTCAAGTTTCTCGCGACAACTGAAAATATCAGAAAATAAGATCAGAAGATTCGAACTACAATCGCTGGAAAGTAGTCAAAAATAGCAGCGGGAAATTGCAGTTCGCAATTTCCAATACATTATTCGAACAAGAGTAGAGCTGTCTGATTCTTGGCAGAAGACAGAAAGTAATCACGAGTGGAAGGACAGTAAATTCAAGTGGACCGGAGTGAAATTTCAGTCAGTGGAAAGGTGGACAGCCGAAGTCTCCCAATGGTCCAGACCCAAAACTTATTTCTTGAGCTAATACTTAATCATTACAAACTTCTCGAGTTAAACTTAATTACCCAATTACTTCTGGAGTTACTTGTTAATTTAGTTACTCGATTCTAGAGGTCTTGTCGGTATGTGAGTACCCAATTAAACTTTCTTGAGTGTGTTTTATATTGTTATGTTGAGTTAGGGAGAGTTTTTAGGTTGATCCATTTCAGATTAGACTTGATCAATCACGACATCAAGACTGTGACATTCGACCAGAATGGCCAAAATGCAATTTATGCAGACTTCGAATTTTTAGCAGTAAGCCTTCCGGATTGATGATTATTAAGAATTAAGGACGTTTTTGGAACGATTGGCCAAACGGTGAGGGCTAGAATATTCTGGTATTTTAAAATTTCAAAAATTCGAATTATGACGTCATATTTCTGAGAAACGTCAGAAACGGCCATTTTGGCTAAAACGAGAAAGAAAAACAGAACAACATTAGCTGCGCTAACAACAACTACGAAATTGAGATCGGAAAAAGACAACGAGTTACAGAATAACAGAAGAACCCTCCGAGTTGCAACTATTGTGCTGCTACAATAGTTGCAAGGCCGTTGCGAGCAACGGTGAAGGGTGAAGGACAGCCTTCCGGATAAAGAGGAAATCAGGATAAGCGAGCTTGATCCAGCGGATTCATCAATCCGGAAGGGTAAAGGAACTGAAACTTTTATCCTGTTGCATAAACTTTTAGCTTCCTGTCATGTCCTGACTTGAATTTAATTAATATCTAGATTCATTTTGATAAGGATGAGAAGCTAGGAGTTGGGGGAAAGGGTTGATCCATCTTCGATGGAGATGATGATTTTTATCTACTGAACAAAAACAATAGTAATATAATAAATAGTAGTAGCCCTGTTTTTAGGAGTGACCTCGTGGTCTGGGGATACTGAGACCCAGCCATGAGCTCACTATTTCTGCATGTAATCTAGTTAATTTGAGTGTTTTGACCGAAGCCGAAAGCAGTAACGTTTTTGTCGACCCGATGTTGGAAAAGACCACCGAAAAGTACTGGCTTGGTAGATACGGTGAAAAGCATGCAAAGCTCTGTTTAGACGCTAGCCAGTCGTCTTAAGACCTAGTTTTGTTTTCCGTCGATATGTATCTTCCGGGCGAATGTTACATGTATGTTTTTATGGCGCTCCTGGGTGTTATTCTTTTTTAACATCATGACCGGCAGAACCGTTAAAGAGCACTCCGCGCCGAGCGGATGCTCACATTAACGCCCTTAATAGGCCTAAACCACCGGGGCGGAAGGGTAGTTCGGAACGCGGAAGCCTTCCGGATTACCGTGAACAGTTTTTTTAACCTAGTTAAGACCGAAATGTAACATTCGTCTACTGCAGTCACACATGAGGCTTAAGAAAAATAGGCCCTATAACCACTGGCTCAAGGGTCAGGGACACCATCTCTTGTGTTTTTCTACCTCAAGAACGGTCGGAGCCAGTTCGGTTCGCTTGTGACATGAGACTACGACCCGTTACAGCTTAAAGGCTACTACTAAAATATCCCCCCACTCTAGAATTAGAAACGTCCCCATACTTAGGTCTCTAGATACCCAAAATACATGAACGCCGTTAAAAACCGGGTTGGAACAATCCGTTGAGTTACTTTTTATTAGACAGTGGAACTTTGATCCATTTCAGATGGATCAACCTAAAACTCGCCTTACCTCAACATAACAATTATAAAACACACTCTAGGAATTTAAATTTGTACTCACATAGTAGCACGCTCAAGAAGTGGGAAATAATCCAGTCGGTAGTTAACTCAAGAATTAAATAACGTAACTAAATGAGTCTAATGTTTTATAGTTTTAACAATGAGAACGAGTTTATACTCTAGACAATAGTTTTCTTGTGAACCATTAGGACACTCAAGTTGTCCACCTTTCCACCGAAGGTTCACTCTAGTCCAGTTCCGAATAACACTCCAGTCGCTATAATCCAATTCGTGGGAATGCTCTCGTCTCTGTCACAGATGGGACAGCTCTACTCTCGATTATGATAGTGATGGAAATTGCGAATAGCAATTTCCTACTGCTTTTTCTTACAACTTTCCCGCGTGTGTCACTCAATCGTTCTGAAATTGTTCTGATTTCTTTTTTCTGATTTTCAGTTATCGCGAGAAAATCGTGCATGACAGGTTCCATTCGAAATTTTGAAAAATTAAATTTCACTCCAAAATCAAGTGTTTTTTGCTTCTCTCAAGGTCAAACTTCCAAATATGACCGACTGGCACATACTCCCCGGACTCGAGATCGATGTCCTCATCGCGCGCTGTCTTCTGCCAGTGAGTCCCAGAAAAACCGAGTGTTGCTCAAGATACAGTGCCAGTGGTCATTTACAGAAGTTTGCAGCAGATTTAAGCTTATCTACACCCCAAAATTCACAGCCATTTAAAATTTTCACACTATTGCTAAACAGCAACCAAAATCTGCATACACCTGCACCCTTGAATTTTCGCTTTTCAAGCCAATCATTTTAAAATCTCTTTTGTCCTATTCAATCAGGAAATTGTCATGCAGCATTTCGATTTATATAATAAATATAGTATATTAGTAACAATATTTGCTTTGTTAAAATTTCTTTTTCGTGAATCCAAGTTTCACTCGGATCCACGCTCAAGCCCCCCTTCCCTCTCAGGACTCAAGATCCATCGGATTTGCCCATTCATCTCGTACTCTTCGCCTTGGAGGTACTGCATCCTGAAGTGCTAGATGCGGCAAACTGTCTCAACAGTTCCTCTTCATCATCGGAACTAATCACAATCTCCTCCCAAGCCTTCAGCTGTTCATAGGATCGCATCCATTCTCTCTGCTCCTGCAACCTCTTTGCTTGGTTGGGTAGTGCCTTCACCCTAGCTTCTCGGTTCAAGCAAAAGGAGTTGTGCAGGCTCAAGCTCACGTTCTTCGCCAGGTCTTCCTCTAGTATCGACTCCCTCGCTTTGGTATTGTCTCTAGACATCTTACCCACTCTTTTCCATCCTGTCGTGATCGCATTACGATGGGTTAGCAGGGGTCTCTTGAAAGCTTCCGGCCCAATCTCGGCCTGGAACTGTCGATACTCTTTTTGATGTTTTCTCATGTGATCTTTCGTTGTCATGTACAACCAAGACGTCAGTGTCGCCCGAAACCATGGAAAGTACCTCAAGCGACTCCATACGTGCCTGACTTCCGTCGGTATGGCGAATACTTTGCACGCAGTCTCAAACAACTCGAGTCTCCTGCTGTAGTCTATCGCGTATATTGACTCAGCCGTTGGCGTCGTCGCCTCCCGATACTTCGTTATATTCTCTTCTATCCATCTCAGAGCTAACATCGTACTCACTACTAAGAGCGTCACCTTCTGCCGATGATCCGGTAGTCCGATCGACCGAATCTCTTCCACATCCCACACCAGGCAAAGGTTCTTGTGATCTGGATACCACACCGTTTGTGCCAAACAGTGGCATGGGCATTCCCCATGAGAGATCTCAATGCTCCTGAGATTACGCTCCCCTGAGGCTTCCAAGAGAGGCTCAAGCTCCATCATTTTCTCGTGCATCGTGTCGTTGTCTTCCAGGTTCGGAGTACTTCCCACAGGTTTTCCGATCACGTTTTGTCTCTCGTGATCGCTTGTGTTTTCTCTTTCCAACTTCAGAAGATCTTCTCCCCAGATTTCGCTTAAGTCATCTCTCAATTCTTTTGGTACTGTCCCTTTGATCTTTCTCAACAACTTGTGCGAGTGATGCGACATCCGAGCCAACCTCACGCACTTGGGCACTGAGAAGGCCTTGTCCACCAGTATTCTCTGGCTGGACACTTCCACCATCGCCATGTGTAGCGGGTAGTGACTTCCGCACAAGTTGGCCATCATTGACCCTATCAGCGATTTCGCGTTCAATGGCAAGCCATAAGCTTCGCTCATGGGAAATCCCATTTCCGCCTCAAGACCAACCTTCCAGCTCCGGATGTGTTTTTGAGTCACCTGCAACACCCCGGGCCATGATTCTACGCTCAACGCCGTCACTAAATGATGTTCAGATTCCAGTCTCTCCAGTGCCTGCAGACCACACATTCTCGAGAAGAATCCGAGAGCTGTCGCTATATTCACCGTGGTTCTCGCGTAACATTCCGCTATTATTTGCACTTCACTTTTCTCCCTTTCTGTGATGTCTTCGAACCAAGTGACCAGGTCTTCTTTTTGAAACGACAGTATTCTGACGCATGACCGTCCATCGCAGATGTGCTCTCCGTTCCCACACGTCGAATCCAGACAGCTACCCGGCTCCAATTTCTTTGCTGACCCGGGGTCGCTCGTCCTTTCGCTTGGCTCTTGCATCTGGGGCGTGATTAGCTTATGTAGCACACTCAACTTCGCCAGATCTTCATCTTCCGTTGGTGCTAACCTCACTCGCTCGGTGGTTTCCTCGATTAGACTCGCATGGGGATGTGGACACCAGGAGGGTCTTAGTAGCTTCCATATCACTCCCAAGTTCGTGGTTAACAAGCCATTTCCACCGCCCTTGTTCACTTCAACTCTCTCGTTTGAGCGCGGTATGCTTATCACCTCTGGTGTTTTCTCAAGAATCAGGCCCAGGCTCGGCCCCTCTTTTTCCACCGCGTCTATTTCCATTATTCTTTCTGTCCAAAACTTCAGTAGCTCCGCTACCTCATGGTTTCTGTGGGCTCCTCCAGCTTCCGAGTCTAAGAAGGGATTGTAGGCTATTCCCATCACTCCAGACACATATTGGTATTCCCCCTTCTCACTGAGTCTCGAGTACTGTTCTGACGAGGCCAGGTTACGGTGAACATCATGTTCTTCCTCGAACTTCTTATTAGAGAACCTCCGTACCTCGTCCAGCTTTCGATGGTTCTCTAAGGATAGTCTGGAACCATCTTCTTTCTCTATTCCTGTACTCTGATATACGTTCAAGATGATCGTTGAGACTCTTTTCTCCATGGTTTTACTTCCACTTGCTCTCTGGTGGCATGCCAGGATGGTGCTATCAGACATCATTGACATTATCCATCTCAAGAAACATGTGGCATCTTTTCTTCTAGCCAGGCTCAAGCCTGAATTGTCCCTGGCCACGTGTTGCATCAGTGCCTGATACACCTCTAGCTTCTTGCTCCCCAACTTCAGCCTGTCATACGAGGTCAATGTCTCCAACTCTATTCCCACCAGACTCCAGGTGAACATTAATTGTCCCGCAGTTCTAACGAAGGGATTCGCCATTAGTGGCGGTGCTGATGAGGATGTCCTCATCGCCTCTTCAAAATGATCCTTCAACAAACTCTGCCAGGACCTCTTCAGATGACTTGCCATCTCTATCTTATTAACCTCGGCTTTTTGCTGGGTGGCCCAATTGCGTCGCTTGCGAGCTATTCCACTGTCCGACTTCTTCAAGCAGTCCTCCATTTCCTTCAATGTTTCGAGGGCCACCCACCACGTCCGGGAAGTGTTCCTCGTCTTGTTCCTCTCCAATGGATCACTCGTCACTTGTTTACCCATGTCCTGATGTGCCTTCGAGATCCATTCTTTGCCGATCTCCACTTCCCCTACCTGTCCGTTCGTTGAACCTCTCTTCACGTTTATCTTCTGAGGCTTGAAGTCTTCTTCTGACGTCGAACTGGCGGAAACCTCAATTTCCTTTTCTACTTCAAGTGGTTTCCTGATCTCCGAGCTGTTCTTGTATGCCGCCGTCTTGCATCGAGCCAAAACGATGGGCGCCGTCTCTCTCAAGTTTCCTTCCGAAACAGCATCCACTGAAGGACTACCCCATCCTTCCACTTCTCTCTTCCTCTTGCGAGTCTTCACATCTCTGCTCGAGGGTGTTGTGGCTATCATCATTGATTCGACCTCTCCATCCACTCCTTCCAACTCTTGCCTCCCCCCTGCTCGAGCCTTAAGGATATTAGTACTTTTAATCATATTACTAGTCCCAACCTTATCCCTTTTTATATCATCAACCATTTTATCCACAGTTTTTTGTTTCAGAGTAGAGCTGTCCTCACATTTCTCTTTTCTAGTCTTCGATCGTGCGTTCCTCAGCTCCACTAGCTTGTTCAGCAGCTCTTTTCTTGCTTTCTCATCCAGGCCCGTTCCTATCAGGAGCGGTTCCCCGAATCTCACTACTGCGTCCCACAGTTCCTTCTTGAACTTGTCCAGCGTCGTCTCGCTGCCCACTTCTCGATTGAATTCCTCCAGGAATTCCTGCCAAGCGTCATCCTCGAGAGATCCCAAGAATATGTCCCTGTTCCCTTCGAACGTGTTCTTCTCCCTTTCCTCCGAGCTCAAGAGTAACATCCCCATATTGAAGGTCTCACCTGCCAATGGCAATTCCAGATCCTTCCGGGGAGACGGAATCAGGGGTGGTGTGGCAGTATCTGCCCAATTCTCCTCGCTCAAATCTTTCAACAGCTCTTGAGTGGTGAGCTCCTCCCCTGATGGCCCTGGTTCAGGCGTATTCCCCACTTCCATGTCTTCACCGGCTTCACTGAGAGTTTCATCCATACTCTCTTCTTCTGACTCATGTCTCCTTCTCTCGAGAATTTTCTTAAATCGGTCCTCGACGGGTCCGCTCCTCTTGTCTCCAGGTGTGTCCACGGACAGTGGTGATGGTGTCGTAGGATCCAGCTTTTTGTATTCCGTCAGTGCTACATGCAGTTGACCTGCTGCATCTAGTTCTGTTCCTTCCTGTCTTATTTCCACCTGTTCCAAGCCATAGGGCGCCTTATATTTTCTCGTGGCAAATTTCATGTCGTCCACCAGTGCGACGTGCCCCTCCATCACGATCATCCTGCCATCATCCCATATGGGTAACATGTTCTCAAGTCCCTCCTTCTCAAGAGTTCTCAAGACCTTCCGCACCTCATACCCTGGGGGCTGCGAACCTCTACTCTTTTTCGCTTGCGTCGTCCACGAATTTACCTTCATCTCGCTGGTATGGAAGTAGACCGCCGCCGTGTAGCCAATGAACAGGGGGTCCCAGCCATCAGTGAAATCCTTCTGCATTTCCTCCGTCGTCATCCTCGCCATTATGGAGGGAACTACCAAGGGACTATTCATTCCTAAGGTCATCCTCCTGACTATTGGGAACTCAAGCATGGTGGCCGGGAGGATTTCTTTCTCCATTATGGTCTCCAGCTCCCTCTTCACCAGTGCGAAGCACTCCTTCCAGGCAGGAATTCTCAAGATTTCTCGTCCGTCCGCCGTCAATGGGTTCAAGTTCCAGAATTTGGGATACATTTCAATGGGACCCTCTCGCTTGCCTCCCATTCTACATTGCATTTGCCCCCTGAAGTTGTACACTATCAGCTCGGCATCTTTCACCTTTCCAAAGAGTACCGTGTTGCTCATTCGCCCTCTGAGCACCTCCTGCTGACACCAATTTAACGCCGTCCCATCCAGTATACTGATAAGGCTCAAGTGCGTTACAGAGTGACGATACGTTGTCACCAGGGGGTCTGGGAACGCGTACGTCACTGCTGGACCATAAATGCAGGTCACCACCTCCTCTAGGCCCCGGATTATCCCCATTGGGTCCGACCTCATTGCCAGGCATAGGTCCGTCAGCAGAGGCATCCCTCTGTTCGTCTTCTTCCATTCTTCTCTCTAAGTTGGATTCTCATCTTCACCCGTCATGTGCCGATTTTGCATCATGAGGTATTGCACTAGCAACGTCTTCAATCCTGCGGCACACTTGTAGGAGCTGGTTTCAATGCTCGTGTGGACTCTCCCCATAGACAGAGGCTCTCCATATTCCATTAATCGATGAAACGACACCAATTCCCCATGGGTCAAGAGCACTAGTGCCAGGTACCCATCAACTCGAAGTGTCTCCACTCCCCGACTAAACATGTATGCTGGACCCATGTTGAACAAGTATCTGGGGTAGACCAAATACAGGGCCAAGAGCAGGCTGATGGGCATGCCCAGTATCTCCTGCACGAAGGCTCCAAAGATAGTCGCCGTGGTACCGAATATTCCTGCCAAGAATTCCTTCTCCCAGCAAGGACTCAAGAACTTGAGAATCTCGTAATCCCTCCGAGTCTTCAATTCGCCTTTGGCGTGCTCTCTCCAGAACCCTGCGATCGTCACTTCATTGGCGGCCGAGACAAATCTAGCCACCGTCATGTCTCTTACTTCGGCCAGCTCCAGTTGCTTCTCTAGGAAACTCCAGACTTGCTTCACGAGGAGTGGTGCTTCCTCCCTTGTCTTATTCGTGGCGTTCTCCAGCCTTGGTGTCAAAAATGGCCACCAGCCATTCTCTTGAGTCAAACGATATTTCAACGATCCTAATTGCTTTTCCGTCTCGGCCACATTTCTTCTCTCGTTACTGGGACCTCTAGACTTGCTGGTGGAGTTCGTGATCTTCACATCCATACTCCGAAACCACAGGCTGGCCGTTAATTTGCTTATCGCCGGGTGATCGTCCCCGATGACTGGGCTGAACTTGAGCTGCCTGGCAAAGTTCGATATCTCTAGCAAGAGCACCTCGTCTAATACGATCAGGATGTCGGCTAGTCCATAAAAGCCCCTCAGTGCATGAGATATGTCCGCCCATGCCGCCGCCAATTCTGACTTGCGAAGCCTCAGGTTCGATGGCTCCAACTCCCGATTGGGGGCTGCCATTAGAATCCGCCATTCACTCCCTTCTGCTATCAGGATCAAGACCGCGTACACGAACTGTAGGGCGGGTGGCATATTCGCGTATCCAGGGGATGTGGTAAACACCACCTTCGTCTTGGACCCGAATCTCGAGACAACATTCTCTTGCACTTCATTCATCGCCGCAAACAACGCTTGAATGGCTTCCCATATCTTCCTCGATGTCGGAATTTCATCGCCCTTTAGTTGCTCAAGAAGTCCCATCGCGTGCAGGTGATCATTCATCCCTGCAAACAACAGCAGCTCAGGTTCACAGGGCATCTCCGACTTTATTGCCACTACCAGAGTTAACATCTGATTCAATTCAGCTCCTGGCAAAGAGTATATCAAAGTCTCCGGCCAGAACAACTTGGGAGACGTTCCTTCGAAGTCTGATCCCGCCACAATGACTACTCTCGCAGCAGCTGGGTCTGCTCTATCATACACTGCCAGGGTTTTGGCCAGCTGGGTACTCCCACAGGGCTTCCCGTACCTGGGATCTTCCGCCAATTTCGAGCCTTCGTAAGCGGCATCTGGCAATCCCGTTCCTCCCGGATTGAGTAGCTTGTCTACCACCTTCAACTGTGCCGGGGTTGCCAACCTGATCCTGGCGATGCTAGTTCGGTGCTTGGGAGGTTCTGCTATAAGTCCCGGACTCCCCAGCAGCTTGAGAGGTCTGTAGTTAATGGGTCCCATGATCGTTTTTGTGGGAATTCCCGTCAGGTCTGTGGTCTCCATCAACTTCGCTCTCGAGAAGTGCGCCTCATGAGCTTTCAACCAGTCCACGCAATGATGCCTATTCAAATCCTCGTGTGATACTCGTTCGATCCCCAGGGTTTCCGCCAATTCTTGCCTGCATTCCAAACTCTCTAGATCCAGTTCTTTCACCTTCTCAGGATATCTCAAGCGAGCGGTCTCCATAGACTTATTTTCCCGTTTGCTCTCTGCCACTACCACTGAGGATATCGCCGAGCTTGGAGGTGTTGATGACGTCACCTCCTCAGACTCCATTGGCGTGGCACTCTGCAATCTGGTCTGGCTGCTCCTTGAACTGTCTCTAGTGTCAACTCTCGGTCCCAAGCGACCAGACAAGGCCCTTGAGGCCAGGAATGGTGGGTTCGGAGGTGGTCCTAAAGTGAATTGGGCTGTCTCTAGCAGATCCGCCTCCAGCGCATTCATGTGTTCTTGGAAGACGTCGTTTAGCCACTCTGCTCCCCTCGGTCTATCAAAATGGATTCCATCACTGGAGGTGTCTTCAGGGAATCCCTCTTTCTCCATGCGCTCTGCCACGTCCAACAGTCTGACAGGGAGCACACTCTTCCGGTGGATGTCTCTTATCCCCTTGTTTAGGTTCCGCACCTTCTCGTTCATCTCCAAGGCGTGCTGATCAAACATCATATTGTAGGGGACAGTACATATCGTCAACAGGATGGGGTCCATCTGAATCCTCAGTTCCTCAAGAAGGCAGCTCACCTTATCGTGCAGCCTTGTTATTTTCCTCGCTTCACCCCTTGATACATCGTTGGTCCCGATCATCAGGGTCACCGTGTATACTTTGGTCATCCCCAGCATGTCAAGCGTTGCTAACATCTGTGGCGTGGCAGCTCCAGCGAAACTCAAGATTCCCGTCTGCCAGTGCGATCGGATCCGGGTCAACACCCGCACCAGGCTGTCCCCTACGATTAGATGAACCGCACCTTCTGGTACCCGGGGTGGCGCCATGTATTGCACCCAGGCCGCATCATGAAAGCAGTCTCTCCTAGCTTTCTGCTCCGTACTCCAGTCCAGCCGATTGTGCCTGTGGTACCTCCCCTCTGTATTCTTCTTATAACTCAAGATCACGACACTCCTAACCGGCTGCTCCCTCCACGTCGGGGGAAGCTCCGGTCTTGCCGAACTCTCACGACTCTTTTGTCGCAATCTCTCGCCCAGTTCTCTCAGACGCGATGAGCCGCCGCTCACCTGACCGTCACTCGAGGTCGAGGTTGGGGTATACCCCGGCAGCTCCACATCCATCAGTGGGCGTATGGGTTGCGTCTCTAGGCTACGCAAGGAAGACGTTGCGTCATTCGGTATCCAAACTTCCAACCCTTCACTCATGTGTTCACGGGCCTCGCGGTCAAGGTTGAACCGTGCTCTTGCTCTGGGGGCCTCATCCACCTCCATACGTGACTCTGGCCTCGAGCTGGTGACCACTCGCTCCTTCGGCCTGGCTCCCTTCTGTGCATCAAGCTCGCGTTGTCGTTGTTCTATTCTGTTTAATTCCGACCTCAGTTGATCACGATTTGCGGCGTTCTCCCGCACCCTTAACTCATGTTGATGCTCAGCTTTTTGTATCTCAAGCAACCTCAGAGCCTGGTCTCGCTCATTGACCGCCTGGTCCCTTTCCAGCTGAACCTTCTCCCGATCCAGATTTGCCTGATCCCGATCGAGGTTCGCCTTATTCCTTTCCTTCTGCGTCTTCTCGAGCTCTTTCTTTAGAACACCTAGATCCGGATATGCCTCGGTCGTCTGTTGCATTCGTGACATCGATGGCACCCTACTCGAGCTCTGGCTGGTGGACCTTACTGTTGGCCTAGTCGGTAGTGGGAATTCCCCTGCGCCATATTCGGTATTGTTATTCAGGCCAGGATTCCTTGCCAAGTCAAAACCCCTTACTCCTCCATCCACATTCCAAGACAACCATCTGGTCTGTTCTTGGTTCGATATTCCCTCGGTGGTGTAGCCGATCATCAAGACAGCCTCCGTTGCAGACTCCCTGCACTCACCCTGGTCCTCCAACTGGAGGATGGCATTCAGCATCACCGCCATTCTCTCGTCTATTTGGGTATAGTCCAAGTCCCTCAGGCGCCTGTACAGCTCATCAAGAGTGGGCTTCCTCAGGGCCGCGGGCACGGAGTTCCAGAATCGGTCTGCCATTCTTTGTAACTTCGGGATGTATGTAGGTAGATGTTAACCAGCTCAAGAATTACCTTACCAACTCAAGTATTACCCAATTCAAGAATTCTCTAGAAATGTTCTCTTGCAAGTACTTGCTGTAGATTCGGATTATCGCGTGTTCAATCAAGATTCTCTCTTTCTGTTTCTCGCTTGAGTGTAGTTGGATTTTCAACTTTGTTTTTCAAACTTGATCTGAAAACAGAAAGCTCATTAAAACTTAGCATGTCACGTTCCTAACCTAGAGACCCCCCTTCTACCCATATGGTTAAAATCTTATCATTCTCATATCACTTAAAGCAATTCGATTGGATTTCCCTTAAGAACATGCAGATTCATTTTATGTTTTAGCACCATCAATTCTTTCTTTTAAAATTCAATTGTCATGCCAATCACATCTTAAGATCCCTTTACCTGCGCCGCACCCCAGTACCTAACTCAAGACTCCTCCCTCACACCCGACCTGATACCTCCATGTACCCGACTCAGGCGATGCTCAAGTAGTACTTCTTGTGAAGATGCACCATTATCTCTGTTTCTGCAAAGACCACATGTAGGATAGCATACAATTCCCTCGAGCTCAGTTTGCCCCTGTTTGGGTCGTACACCGGCATCGAGACCTCCACTATTCCTCTTTCAATCATGAAGTCACGTAGTCTTGTCAGTGCCAATATCACGTGTTCGGGATCAATTGTGTTTCTGTCGTTGACTCTCGTTACTAGGAAGCAGAGGTATTTGCCCGGGACTTGTGCCACTGACGGTGGAAGCGCTGCCATGCCTCCCAGTCCTGGCCTCTGTCTGAACAGAAACTCTACGTTCTGGTACTCTCTTTTGAAGTCAGCCTCCAATCTTGATTTGAAACTCATGTCCGCCGTGATGCAGATCGCGCTGGTCCTGTTTGACAGGATGAAGTCGCTATCCGTTATCATGATGTTCTCTGAGTATTCATTGGGTATTTCGAATTTCGTTTTGAAATTCCTTCCTATGGTAGGCTCTGGTTCTTCTTCCTCCAGTTCCAATCCGCTTGTTTCCCTCACTTCCTTGAGCTTCTTTATCATCAAATTTTCGGTGTGGGTAAGTCCTACCCCCACTCCCCGGACAAAAATATTTATCGACGTCCCCGTCGATGTAGTCGGGTCTGAATTGTCCCTAGGGATGTCCAGTGGCCTGTCTGTTGCTGTCCATCCGAAAAGAGGGTCCTCTGTCTTCATGTAATTTGCTGCTGATACATCGATTTGCTGAATGCTTTGTCCTTCGCGGCTCTCGTCTTTGACATCACGCATCCACTCTAGAATCCTCAAGTTCGTGTTCTCCCTCCTTTCTATTTCACTCTGCTCGAGATCCGTCTCCAATTCTGGCGTCGAGTAATCATCCTGCGGATAATGTCCACCATCATCAATGACCTGCCATTCCTCTTCGGCTTCCAGTTCGCCTGCGCTTAGTAGTTCATCGCCCAACTTGTCTGGCTGTATCTTATCGATCAAGAAGTCATCCCCGTACCTATTGTACCTCATACCTGTTCGTTTACGATTGCCAGTCCTGGTTTCCGGTGGTGTTGGTCGATCCGGCTCCATCCACTTCGGTACCTCGTTTTGCTCTGGGTCGTTCCAGTCTTCTTCTACAAATGAACCTGCATCCGACTCCACTTCTATCTTTTCGTTGTCGTCCAAACTCAAGTTCTCATTACCATCATTTTTCTCTCTAGTGCCTTTCTCATTCACTTCGCACGCTGGTTCCACCACCAGGTACTCAAGACCTTCCATGTCTTTTGGTAGGCACCAGTCCTCCGGGGACGGGACGTGAGGCTTCAGATTTTCGTAATGTGCTGCTCGCCCTGTACTCAAGCGATAGAACCGTCCTTGTTGATGTACTTCCGTAATCATGAACGGTCCTCTCTATTTCTTGAGTAGTTTCTTTGTTCCCTTGGGCGGTATGACATTTTGGAAGACCCACACGTATTGGCCCACTTCGTATGGCTTTGCTCTTAGTATCTTTTCGTCATATTTCTTGCGTTGCCTCATTTGCGCTTGCGCCGTGTTTCTCCGACATAGCTCGTTTAGCTCTTGTTGTCTTTTGATCGCTTCCTTCACGTATGCTTGAGGTGACGTCCTCTTCCCCTCGTACTCCGGGTAGAAGAATGTTATAGGCATTGCCCTTTCCCTGCCTGTCAACATCATGAAAGGACTGATACCCGTCGTTGAGTGCTGAGTACTATTATAGGCTCCTACTACCTGTGGCAGGTATTTGTCCCAGTCCGTCATGTATCCCGAGCAGTACACCCTGAGCATGTTGACCAGTGTCCTGTTCTGTCTCTCTACCAACCCATTGGTCTGTGGATGATAGGTCGTCGAGTGTGCTTGAGCAATGTGTGATCTCTTCATCAATTCTTTTGTCAAGTCCCCCACAAAAGCCTTGCCGTTGTCCGACTGGAAAGTCATTGGACAACCATACCGCGATATCCAATGCGTTATCAGGTGATCACATGTCTCCTCTGCTGAGGCTGTCTGGCACGGAACCGCTTCCGCCAACTTGGTGAAGTGATCTATTATAACTAGTATTTGGTTATAACCCGACTCCGTCATGCAGATTTTCTGATGGTCTATCTGCACCACCTCATTGAATTCCGAACTCTCGACAGACTTGAGGGGAAACTTCATCTTCCTTGGGTCTTTTACTTGAAGGCATGCTAGGCAGGCATTCACCCATCTCTCGCAAGCTTTTCTCATTCCCGGCCAGTCAAACCTGTGAAGTATCCTTTGTTGTACTTTATCTATCCCCTGGTGGCCCATCTGGTCGTGTGATCTGAAAAGCACCTCCGTTTGGTACAATTGTGGTAGTATGATGAGGTTGTGTTTGTGTAATATTTTTTCCTCATCTCTTCTCTTGCACGCTACCACCCCTTCAGCTGTGTGATAAAGTAAGTCTCTCTTTTCTTTGTAGAACTGGCTCAAGATCTTGTAGCTGTCTTCCTCAAGTTCCCCCTTCTCCTTGACTCCCGAATGGATCCATTTGGAGAGGTTACTTGTCATTTTGTCATTCTTCTGGGCCCTTATTAGGTCAGACAGCCTGTATCTCGCCTTAACGTGCTCCTTTAGCGCCATGATCTGTCCATTCATCTCACCAGGGTTGTGGATGTCATCGCTCAGTTTCACACATATCATCCTTTTCACGATTTTCATGTCGTCTTCTGGTACCAGATTCGTTCTGACGTTTGAGTTGCACGATAGTTCCCTTAGTGGTTTTCTTGAAACTGCTATTTTCTCGAGCTCTTCACCACCTCGTACCTCTTGTATTTCCAGATTGTACGTCCCTGAAGATGGATCCGTCTGTAATTCCCTGTCGTGCTGTCTTATCTTCTCTTCCGCCAGTATCATGCATAGACTGTCTTGGTCTTCGCTGCTCTCATCCGAGTCTTCATCCCATTCTTCACGCTCCCCGGACAATTTCCCTTCTCCGGTTTCGTCTTCTTCCATGAATCTGGACCACTCCCCGGACTCTTGATCTAGTCCCAGGTGTTCAACTTCTTCTCTGAATGTTACTTTCTTATCCCTGACTTTTGTCTGCTCCAGAATTTTTTCGGGGATTTTTTCAACTAGTGATCGCACAACTTCCTTGCTATCAGTGATGCTTCCTTTTGAGACGTCAGTATTGTTCACTGTTTCTTCTCTCCGAAGTATGGTTAGTTCCGGTGCCTCCTGACCTTTCCCTTGGGTCACGGGCTTGTCATCTGATAGTTTCTCAAGCAACCTCATTAAGTCTTCATCTATTCGGACCGTTCCCTCCTCTACCTGGATGAGATCATAACCTTTTGCCTTGAGTGTTTCCCTCACGATCTTGGACTTGAGCATTATTCCTATCGGAATCCCTCTGCTTTTCTCCAAGATGGTCTTTTCAAGAGGCTCTTTCGGCAATTCGGGATGATCTTCAATCGGTTTGCCTGATTTGTCCAGCCATCTCGTGAGTGGAAGACTGTCGTACGTTTCTTTGTCCATAAAGGAGAAGCCGTCTTTGATCTCAGGTCTGTCCGCCTCTCTTTGTTCTTGCCTCTCGTAGAACTCCGTCTTCTTACTCAAGCTGTCAGCATTTTGATGTTTATCTCGTGTTCTGTGCTCAATTATCATGTTGTATCCATCCAAGCGAACTATCCACCTCCCAATATAGCTCTGGTCCATTGAGTACGTTTTCAGCCAGCTTAGTGCTCGGTTGTCGACTCGCAGCTTGAAGGGCTCACTGCCTAAGTATGCTCTGTATTTTTCGACAAAGGTGACCACCGCGAACATCTCTGCTTTCGGTGCTCCGTACTTCATTTCTGTGTCACTTAGGACCTTGCTCCCGTATGCTATTGGTCTCAAGACTGTCTTCCCATTCCATTCTTGTTCTTGATGGAGAATCCCAGAAATAGCGACTACTGACGCATCCGTGTCTAGCACGTACATCCCCTTCTCAGTCGGCATACCCAGTACTGGTGCCTCACACAGCTCTTTCTTTATTCTCTGGAATGACTCTTCTGCCGCGTTGTTCCACGTGAACTTCTTGCCCTTATGTCTCATTAATTGTTGCATCGGGTATACCTTGTCCGCATAGCCCTTGATGAATTCTCTATAATAGTTGGCGAAACCCAGGAAGCTCATCAGCTGGTGCTCCGTCTTCGGTGATTTCCAGGTTGGGACTGCTTCCACGGCGTCTGGATCAGGTCTGATACCGTGTTTATCTACCATCCTGCCCAAGTATTTAATCGAGTCCTTGAGTATCTCGCACTTTGATGGTTTACACTTCAGCCCCGATCTTTTCATGCACGCGAACACCTCGTCAAGCCTCTCGATGTGGTCTTCTAGTGTTGGCGTTGCTATTACCACGTCGTCCACGTAGCACATTACCAGGTTGCCGTACTTCTTCGTCACGCCTATCAACGCGTGTGCCATCAGCCGCTGAAACGTGGCTGTTGCATTGCAGAGTCCAAACGGCATCCGTTTCCATTGAAACAGACCCAACTCGCAGGCGAACCCTGTCTTGTCCCTGTCTTGCTTCCTTAATGGTACCTGCCAAAAGGCCGAGCCTAAATCAAGAGTCGTAAAAAATTTCGCATCACCTAACTTCGAGAGGCTCTCATCAATTCTAGGTATGGGATAGGCATCCTTCACCGTGACGGAGTTCAGGTATCGAAAGTCACAACAAAACCTTAACTGGTCGCCTTTCTTTTTGGCCATCACTACTACACACGCCCACGGTGACTTGGATGGTTCTATCATGTCATACTCTAGTAACGTTTCGATTTCTTTTCTACACGCGTCCGATTTGTGTGGGGTCATGCGCCTCGCCCCCTCCCTGTGTGGTACCGCGTTTTCCTCAAGTTCTATTTCATGTTCAACAAAATTACAACACCCGATATCCGCCTTATGCCTTGAAAAAACCTCCTCGTTCCGCTCTAGTACGTCCTTGATAGCTTCGAGCTGTTCATCTTTCAGTTTGCCCCTTAAATGTTCAATCTCCGGCAGAACCGGTTTATCAGTTTGCATTTCATCTGGTGTGGGTCGCTCTGGAAAGTTCGAACAGCTCGAGAGCCCATCGTCCGTTTCTGACTTAAGTGATTTGATAAGACCTGAAGAATCTTTTATTCTCTGCAATCGTCTCAAGATACAAATTTTGTCCCTGTGGTTGGGACAATCAACAACTTCATTTTGTTTTGAGTTTTCAATTGTTTCATATCGAGTTTTAACCGGTAAAGCATATCCCAGCTTCCTCCCTCTCTGTATCGTGATCGGTATATCAAGGGTATTCAACAAGACACTGACGCAGAGGCCGCTCTTCGTTATCGAAAATGATCTTCCTAAAACAGCAGCGCTTTGACTATTAGGATTTGGAACTATACACACTTGCTTGTTGTCACTTAGTTCATTATAATTTTTCATCCTCAAGCTTACGATTGCCGCTTCATTAGCTTTTAACCTCACTCTCCTACTCAAGAATACCGGTGCTTTGTTCTCATTTGCCATTATTAAATTTACCGGTTTGATTGCGTACCTCCTATCCGGGTTCCGTATCCTGAACATTGCATTATTTAGATCTATCGTTACGTCGAAATTCCTGATGAAGTCTCTGCCCAAAATGAATTGGTCAGATTCATCTAGGTTTTCTACCACGATGAAGCTCATCCACAGGTTACGTTCCCCCAAATTGAGGGCTATTATCGGCGTCCTGCCCAGCACCCGTAGGGCCCCTTTGTTTGCAGCTGACAGCCGTATTCTCGAGTCTATCAAGTCACCTTTGTCAAAGCCCATCTTTTCCCATGTTTCGATTGGTATGACGCTCAAGACTGCTCCCGTGTCAAGTAATCCACGCAACTGAGTCTTTTTGCCATTTATGTCTAGCACGTGCCCTGTCACGTCTGCTTCCGTCCCGATGTGCATTGCATCTTCTTCAAGCATGGCACAGTGTCCGATCGATCTTACTTTCAACTCTTCTTTCCCTACATAGATTTGTCCAATTAGGTCTTCGTCGCATGTTATCATCGTCTTGGTATAGATTTTGATTCCATCTATATTTAGCATCACCTCGTGTGGACCATAAGCTTCAGTGTACCTATTATCAACACGTACCGACTTGCTTCCCCCTCTCGTGAGTAGTGCTCTGAGCGCTCTAGAAGTCGTTTGTGGACTTATTCCACTTAAGTAGTCTGCATACACGTCAATGTGCATTATCGTCTGGTCGCTTGGCTCGCTCAAGTTTCTGGTTACTTCGTGGCCGCCCACTGTGATTATCGACATTATTCTTGCTCCGATTTTCGATATTCCAAAAGGTTTACCTGTCACCATTTTCACGGTGTTACAATTCCCGTTCTTTGTTGAGCCCGTTCTAGCCTCTGGTACTGAGTTCGATCCGGTTAATGCTTCGTTAAAATTCTGTCTTTCGATCTCCAATTTTAGTCGTTGCTCTATTTCTTTCGCAGCCAGATCTTGTTTCACTTTGGCAATTGCTTCCGTCGCCGCTTTCTCATAATTTATCTCTAGAGAGCTCCCGGCCGCGGACTCTAACGCACCGCTAACATGTGTTACAGCTTTCACTGTCTTCGTCGGCAATTCGGTGTTTGGTGCTCCTAAGTTCCTAGATTCAAACTCGTTTTGCCTGTTCCGCTGATTCTGCACCGCCGCTAATGCCAACTTATGTTTGGGGTGATTCTGGTCCTTGACCGCTTCCCAGAACAAGGGACAATCCATTCTGAAGTGCCCCTCCTGGTTACAGAAGAAGCATCTGGCGCCTATCTTGATGATTAAGCCATTATAGTACTCGTGTTCCTCCATCTGGCTCATATCCTCTTCATCCGGTGCATAACCTAGGCTCTTCATGCCTTGTTTGTACGTTGTGCAGTCAGCCACATGATGATCCGCTGACCCGCAGTTCGCGCATGATCTGCGCTTGTCCATATCATCTCTAGGTTTGTACCATGATGACCTCTGGGGTTGGATTCCCCCTTGCGTGTTCCTGTTTTCAGAATATGAGTACTTCTTAGGTTTCATCAGCATGTATTCTCTTGATTTCTGTCTCATTTCTTCTGGGGTGGGTGCGCTGTCCTTCGACAATGTGTAGTATGTTGCTAACATTGTCCTTAAGTCATCACTTTTCACCCCATCGATGAACTTCGAGGCAATGCTAAAGTTCCGTCTATTTGTCGACTCCTCTGGGTCACTCCTCCTTCTCAAGCTCTCGAGGTCATCTAGGAACCGATCTATTGACTCGTCGTCCCTCTGCCTTCTTTTTTCAAATCGCATCATCGCTTGGTGACCCTTCATGCCTGACCCGAATCGATTCAGCAATATCTCGAAGATCTTGTCCGCGGTGTCGCGTTCTTCCTCCTTCTTTGCGACCACGCATTTTAATGCCGTTCCTTCCAAGTTGCTCAGTATGGCTGTACATGCTTGTCTTTCGTCACACAAGTTATCTTGTTCTAGATGTAATCTCATCACTTCCACCCAAGTGTCAATGCATCCATCGGAGTCGTCCTTGAATTCTTTTGGCTTCTTGAATGTCTTTCTTGTTTTTCCCTCTCTCCTGTCGCTCGAGTCAGTGTTCCTCGTGGCGAAGGCCTCTAGAGTCCTGTTCATCATCTCCCAAGTGCTGGCCCATGTCATAGCATCCGGTCCTGTGTTGCTGTTAGCTGTTGCATCTCCCGGACCAGTCGTTGTATTCGACGTTCCATTCTTCATTATTGTTTTCGCAGCTGTTGGTGCTATGCTTATCGCATCCCTGGTTAAGGGCAACGGTGTCGATTGCCGTTTGTTCCTTTGTGGTTCTACAAAGTCAACTCTGGTGCCTTGCGTACGATCCGCTGCCGGTCTTTCTTGTGGAGTAGAACCTCTCAAGATTGCATCCAACTTCGCCTGTATTGCACACGAACTCTCAGCTTGACTCTTGCTCATTGTGTCCATTCTCCTTTCCAGGCTCCCTAATTGGCTGTTGACATCATCATATCGGTTCTTCAACTGTTGCATGTCTGTCTTGATGTTCTTTTCTCGTTCTTCATTGGTGGCTTCTACCTTATCTGACATTTCCTTGAGTCTCTCCTCTGTTGCCTTAGCTAGGTTAAAATAACTGTCTAGATACTCGTGCTTGTTGTATCTTATCTCCTTTTTTATCACCTCTCTGTCTTCTTCACTGTTCTTAAGTCTTTTGTCGATCTGATTTAATTTCGCCAACAAGTCGCCCAGCTCAATGGTAGTCTCTTAATGGTCAGCCGTCGGTTTCTCTTCGGCCGTAGCCTCTGCTTTAGCTTGTTCCTCATTCTGGCCGGCTTCTGTCGCTTTCGTGCTCACTGTACCAAATGTTCGTGCTCTTTCTGTTTTTGGTTCTTCAGTCACGTTTTCTTTCGATTTGAGTCCGACCATCATTGCAAACTTGTCTGTGAAGGATGTCTTTTTCACTTGAGAGTCGTTTTTCACAGTCTCTCGGGTATTGCCTGTTGTGTCTTCCAATGCGTCTATTCGTGAAAACTCCACGGTTTTTGGACTTTGGTCTTCCACGTGGGGCATCGGTGTGGATTCCGTTGTCCTCTTCTCCACTTCATCTACGCTCTGGTCTGGTGTCTCTAGGTCGATTTCGATTGTGGGCTCCACCTGTTTTTCCCCCACATCTTCTCGTGTCTTGCTCTCGGTGCCACTCCTCGTACTGACCATGTTAACTGAAAAGTTCTTCTTTGTTATCTTTGGGCCTGTTGATGTCGTTCCGCGCAGCGATGAATTATATTTCGTGTTTGATCCACTTGACCTTTTTTCGAGCACCGGTACCCTACTCCGCCTCATTATTTCTATTTACAACTGCTTTTATTTACAATTTTATTATATACACGATTCTATTCTAAGAATAAAAAAAATAATAAAACAAAAAAAATTTTTGTGGTAACAAATTTTGTACAACGTGTTAAAAACCTTGTTGTAGCTCTCTTTCTAAAACCTTTGAAAAATTTCCCTTAATGTGGTCTCAACCGTACCTATTTCGATTTGTCTTATTTTGTCTTAAGACACACTTGTTGTAATTTTACTTCAATTTTTATACCGTCCCAAGACTATTCGTCACTATCACAGTACTCTCCGCTAGTGTCCTAAGACCCTTGTACCAAGACTACTGTCCCAAGACTAGTGTCCCAAGGCTACTGTCCCAAGACTAGTGTCCCAAGGCTAGTGTCCCAAGACTACTGTCCCAAGACTACTGTCCCAAGACTAGTGTCCCAAGGGTAGTGTCCCAAGACCAGTGTCCCAAGGCTAGTGTCCCAAGACTACTGTCCCAAGACTAGTGTCCCAAGGCTAGTGTCCCAAGACTACTGTCCCAAGACTAGTGTCCCAAGGGCAGTGTCCCAAGACCAGTGTCCCAAGGCTGGTGTCCCAAGACTAGTGTCCCAAGGCTAGTGTCCCAAGACTACTGTCCCAAGACTACTGTCCCAAGACTAGTGTCCCAAGGGTAGTGTCCCAAGACCAGTGTCCCAAGGCTAGTGTCCCAAGACTACTGTCCCAAGACTAGTGTCCCAAGGCTAGTGTCCCAAGACTACTGTCCCAAGACTAGTGTCCCAAGGGCAGTGTCCCAAGACCAGTGTCCCAAGGCTGGTGTCCCAAGACTACTGTCCCAAGGCTAGTGTCCCAAGACTAGTGTCCCAAGACCCTTGTCCCAAGACCACTGTCCCAAGACCACTGTCCCAAGACCCTGTCCCAAGACCACTGTCCCAAGACCCTGTCCCAAGACCACTGTCCCAAGACCCCTGTCCCAAGACCCTGTCCCAAGACCACTGTCCCAAGACCCTGTCCCAAGACCCTGTCCCAAGACCCTGTCCCAAGACCACTGTCCCAAGACCCTGTCCCAAGACCACTGTCCCAAGACCCTGTCCCAAGACCACTGTCCCAAGACCCTGTCCCAAGACCACTGTCCCAAGACCCTGTCCCAAGACCACTGTCCCAAGACTGCTCTGTCCCAAGACTTCTTCGGTACTGTCCCAAGACTCGTCACGGAGTGTCTTCCTCGTTGTAGGGTCTTCTTGAATCACCGTACCTTGTACCACCACTCAAGCTCTAGTAAAATTTTCCCAAAAACCCTCTCTTAAAAGCCAAATGCTGACCCCCCTCTTCTTTTTGGTTTTTTCTATTTCAATGTAAATGCGCAGGTATCTTGTGATCACCTGTTCGTATAAAACCAAACACAAATCCTCACTAAAATGCAACAAAAATCTAAGTAAGAAAAATAATAAAAACAGAAAAATGAGTCCACCTGAAATTCAAAGGTGACCAATGTCTACCTTTCGTCTAAAAAATATGTCTGGTACCTAATTGCCACGCGTTTTCCTTCCCCCCTGCTAGCGATCTTATGGGGTATTACAAAAACTGTCTATGTCCCTTCCCCCCTACCAATCCGACCAGGGTACCTTCCTTAACTCGAGTTCAAATTTCGATCTCCACCTAATATTACCAACGCGTGTTAATTTCTAATGTAACTAAGTCAACGATGTCGACTAATTAGTTACTCTAATTTCCCCCTTTTTACAATTTACAACCGCCAACCTCTAACTTAACCAGCCCCCCTTCTAACCTCCCCCCTTTTTAGCCCCCCTTCCTAAGCCTAAAATTACCTTAAGCGCCGGGTGCTAAACCTCTCAAGAGAAAACCGTAGACCTGTCTCCAGGCCTGCTCAAGTAAAAACGTTCCTCAAAACCGGGGGATGTCGCTTATCCTATTTTCCCAGTGTCCCAAGGCTGGTGTCCCAAGACTAGTGTCCCAAGGCTAGTGTCCCAAGACTACTGTCCCAAGACTACTGTCCCAAGACTAGTGTCCCAAGGGTAGTGTCCCAAGACCAGTGTCCCAAGGCTAGTGTCCCAAGACTACTGTCCCAAGACTAGTGTCCCAAGGCTAGTGTCCCAAGACTACTGTCCCAAGACTAGTGTCCCAAGGGCAGTGTCCCAAGACCAGTGTCCCAAGGCTGGTGTCCCAAGACTACTGTCCCAAGGCTAGTGTCCCAAGACTAGTGTCCCAAGACCCTTGTCCCAAGACCACTGTCCCAAGACCACTGTCCCAAGACCCTGTCCCAAGACCACTGTCCCAAGACCCTGTCCCAAGACCACTGTCCCAAGACCCCTGTCCCAAGACCCTGTCCCAAGACCACTGTCCCAAGACCACTGTCCCAAGACCCTGTCCCAAGACCACTGTCCCAAGACCCTGTCCCAAGACCACTGTCCCAAGACCCTGTCCCAAGACCACTGTCCCAAGACTGCTCTGTCCCAAGACTTCTTCGGTACTGTCCCAAGACTCGTCACGGAGTGTCTTCCTCGTTGTAGGGTCTTCTTGAATCACCGTACCTTGTACCACCACTCAAGCTCTAGTAAAATTTTCCCAAAAACCCTCTCTTAAAAGCCAAATGCTGACCCCCCTCTTCTTTTTGGTTTTTTCTATTTCAATGTAAATGCGCAGGTATCTTGTGATCACCTGTTCGTATAAAACCAAACACAAATCCTCACTAAAATGCAACAAAAATCTAAGTAAGAAAAATAATAAAAACAGAAAAATGAGTCCACCTGAAATTCAAAGGTGACCAATGTCTACCTTTCGTCTAAAAAATATGTCTGGTACCTAATTGCCACGCGTTTTCCTTCCCCCCTGCTAGCGATCTTATGGGGTATTACAAAAACTGTCTATGTCCCTTCCCCCCTACCAATCCGACCAGGGTACCTTCCTTAACTCGAGTTCAAATTTCGATCTCCACCTAATATTACCAACGCGTGTTAATTTCTAATGTAACTAAGTCAACGATGTCGACTAATTAGTTACTCTAATTTCCCCCTTTTTACAATTTACAACCGCCAACCTCTAACTTAACCAGCCCCCCTTCTAACCTCCCCCCTTTTTAGCCCCCCTTCCTAAGCCTAAAATTACCTTAAGCGCCGGGTGCTAAACCTCTCAAGAGAAAACCGTAGACCTGTCTCCAGGCCTGCTCAAGTAAAAACGTTCCTCAAAACCGGGGGATGTCGCTTATCCTATTTTACGCTTATCTCCTATAATGTAATGTGGATTTTAACGATACCCGTTCTGCCCAACTTGAGAACTCGAGAATTGCCAAATCCTTCTTGGCTGCTTTCCCACTCGACTGGTCACCTGTTCCAGTCCAGTCTCCTATTGGTTCAGCTCAAGTGTCCCTGAACCACTTTCCCACTCGGCTGGTCACCTCTTCCAGTCAAGTCTCCTATTGGTTCAGCTCAAGTGTCCCTGAACCACTTTCCCACTCGGCTGGTCACCTCTTCCAGTGAAGTCTCCTATTGGTCCAGCTAAGTTCCAAACTATCTGAAAACCCTTGACAACGCCCCACACTCGGGCTCTTTATTACGGTTACTGGGTTAAATTGCTAGGTTGATCGAAACGATCGAACTTATAAAACAGTATGGGTATACTATTTAATTAATATAAAGGTTTGATCCAACTGATCTGGTGTCAAAGTCACTGTCTTTTTTCGTTTTATGGTTTTTGTTCCTTTTTCTATTCTTTTTTGGTTTTTGTTTTGCTTTTTGTCTTTTTGCTCGTGTTTTTGTCCCCCTAGTTGCCCCCCTTTACTCGGTTAGCTAAGCCTCGTTCGGAGAGCGTACCAGGAAGTTTTCTTGAGTTTTCTTAAAAAGCTATCACGGTACAACCGGAAGGTTTGCACGTTCCTGTCGAACCGTACCGCCGGTACTCTAGAATGGGCATTCAGCCCGAAGCTGTCTCAAGTGGGTTCGACTCCGTAGTCTTGATGTCGTAAACACCCAGGAGCGCCATAAAAACACTATGTAACATTCGTCTACTGCAGTCACACATGAGGCTTAAGAAAAATAGGCCCTGTAACCACTGGCTCAAGGGTCAGGGACACCATCTCTTGTGTTTTTCTACCTCAAGAACGGTCGGAGCCAGTTCGGTTCGCTTGTGACATGAGACTACGACCCGTTACAGCTTAAAGGCTGCTACTAAAATATCCCCCCACTCTAGAATTAGAAACGTCCCCATACTTAGGTCTCTAGATACCCAAAATACATGAACGCCGTTAAAAACCGGGTTGGAACAATCCGTTGAGTTACTTTTTATTAGACAGTGGAACTTTGATCCATTTCAGAAGGATCAACCTAAAACTCGCCTTACCTCAACATAACAATTATAAAACACACTCTAGGAATTTAAATTTGTACTCACATAGTAGCACGCTCAAGAAGTGGGAAATAATCCAGTCGGTAGTTAACTCAAGAATTAAATAACGTAACTAAATGAGTCTAATGTTTTATAGTTTTAACAATGAGAACGAGTTTATACTCTAGACAATAGTTTTCTTGTGAACCATTAGGACACTCAAGTTGTCCACCTTTCCACCGAAGGTTCACTCTAGTCCAGTTCCGAATAACACTCCAGTCGCTATAATCCAATTCGTGGGAATGCTCTCGTCTCTGTCACAGATGGGACAGCTCTACTCTCGATTATGATAGTGATGGAAATTGCGAATAGCAATTTCCTACTGCTTTTTCTTACAACTTTCCCGCGTGTGTCACTCAATCGTTCTGAAATTGTTCTGATTTCTTTTTTCTGATTTTCAGTTATCGCAAGAAAATCGTGCATGACAGGTTCCATTCGAAATTTTGAAAAATTAAATTTCACTCCAAAATCAAGTGTTTTTTGCTTCTCTCAAGGTCAAACTTCCAAATATGACCGACTGGCACAAAAATTCACGAACCAGGAAGGGTGGGGGGAATCGCGAACCCCTCGTCCCCTGAGTGGTTTGTGACCAAAAACACTTAATGATATAAGTAAAACCAAACAAAAAGTAGTATAGTACCCAAGAAAAACAAAAAACATAAAAAATAACCGAAAAAACTAAAAACAGTAAAAAAGTAGAAAATCAGTAGAAATCATCCCCCCAGACAAGATGTGATCCGACCCCCCCCGTTTGTTGTTGATAGATATATTGTTGTTACAGGCATTTGTATTAGTCAGGATCGTTACGATCAGTTTTGTAGCCCGTTTGTGAGGCTTGCACTGTAGGGTTATTTGAGCATTTAAGCACGTTAATGATAAATTTCGCTTAAATCGGAGGGGTCAGCTGATTTGCGCTCAATTCGGAAGGGTCTTGGGAGAAGACTGATCCGGCAAGCAGTACAAGGAGCAACAAGAAGAGGCTCAACGACGACAACAATCGACTGTTGGGTATCGTTAACAAGTTTTGTATCCCTTTTGGTACAAAAATTAAGATAGTAATCTGTGGGGGGCTCGACAGTGCTGCACTGTAGTGACCCTTCACCGAACTGCGAATATCTGCTCGAGAGGGCGTTGGCTTTCAAGAAGACATTGTTCGACTGGGAGGCCCAGCTGCTCCAGAGGGCAGTGATAGACGAAAAAGCGGTGACTTTCAAGAAGACGGTGTTCGACTGGGAGGCCCAGCTGCTCCAGAAGGTAGTGCTGGACGAGGAGGCGGTGGATTTCAAGATAACGGTGTTCGACTGGGACTCCCAGCTGCTCCAGAAGGCGATGCTGGACGAGGAGGCGGTGGGTTTCAAGAAGACGGTGTTCGACTGGGAGGTCCAGCTGCTCCAGTAGGCGGTGCTGGACGCGGAGGCGTTGGCTTTCAAGAAGACAGTGTTCGACTGGGAGGCCCAGCTGCTCCAGAAGGCGGTGCTGGACGAGGAGGCGGTGACTTTCAAGAAGACGGTGTTCGACTGGGAGGCCCAGCTGCTCGAGCGGGCGGAGCTAGACGAAAAAGCGGTTGTTTTCAAGAAGACGTTATTAGACTGGGAGGCCGAGTTGCTCAATTAGGCGGTGCTGGACGCGGAGGCGTTGGCTTTCAAGAAGACAGTGTTCGACTGGGAGGCCCAGCTGCTCCAGAAGGCGGTGCTGGACGAGGAGGCGGTGACTTTCAAGAAGACGGTGTTCGACTGGGAGGCCCAGCTGCTCGAGCGGGCGGAGCTAGACGAAAAAGCGGTTGTTTTCAAGAAGACGTTATTAGACTGGGAGGCCGAGTTGCTCAATTAGGCGGTGCTGGACGAGGAGGTGTTGGCTTTCAAGAAGACGGTGTTCGACTGAGAGGTCCAGCTGCTCCAGTAGGCGATGCTGGACGAGGAGGCGGTGGCTTTCAAGAAGACGGTGTTCGACTGGGAGGTCCAGCTGCTCCAGTAGGCGGTGCTGGACCCGGAGGCGTTGGCTTTCAAGAAGACAGTGTTCGACTGGGAGGCCCAGCTGCTCAAGAGGGCGGAGCTAGACGAAAAAGCGGTTGTTTTCAAGAAGACGTTATTAGACTGGGAGGCCGAGTTGCTCAATTAGGCGGTGCTGGACGAGGAGGTGTTGGCTTTCAAGAAGACGGTGTTCGACTGAGAGGTCCAGCTGCTCCAGTAGGCGATGCTGGACGAGGAGGCGGTGGCTTTCAAGAAGACGGTGTTCGACTGGGAGGTCCAGCTGCTCCAGTAGGCGGTGCTGGACGCGGAGGCGTTGGCTTTCAAGAAGACAGTGTTCGACTGGGAGGCCCAGCTGCTCCCGAAGGCGGTGCTGGACGAGGAGGCGGTGGCTTTCAAGAAAACGGTGTTCGACTGGGAAGCCCAGCTGCTCGAGAGGGCGGTGGCTTTCAAGAAGACATTGTTCGACTGGGAGGCCCAGCTGCTCCAGAGGGCAGTGATAGACGAAAAAGCGGTGACTTTCAAGAAGACGGTGTTCGACTGGGAGGCCCAGCTGCTCCAGAAGGTAGTGCTGGACGAGGAGGCGGTGGATTTCAAGATAACGGTGTTCGAGTGGGACTCCCAGCTGCTCCAGAAGGCGATGCTGGACGAGGAGGCGGTGGGTTTCAAGAAGACGGTGTTCGACTGGGAGGTCCAGCTGCTCCAGTAGGCGGTGCTGGACGCGGAGGCGTTGGCTTTCAAGAAGACAGTGTTCGACTGGGAGGCCCAGCTGCTCCAGAAGGCGGCGCTGGACGAGGAGGCGGTGACTTTCAAGAAGACGGTGTTCGACTGGGAGGCCCAGCTGCTCGAGCGGGCGGAGCTAGACGAAAAAGCGGTTGTTTTCAAGAAGACGTTATTAGACTGGGAGGCCGAGTTGCTCAATTAGGCGGTGCTGGACGAGGAGGTGTTGGCTTTCAAGAAGACGGTGTTCGACTGAGAGGTCCAGCTGCTCCAGTAGGCGATGCTGGACGAGGAGGCGGTGGCTTTAAAGAAGACGGTGTTCGACTGGGAGGTCCAGCTGCTCCAGTAGGCGGTGCTGGACGCGGAGGCGTTGGCTTTCAAGAAGACAGTGTTCGACTGGGAGGCCCAGCTGCTCCCGAAGGCGGTGCGGGACGAGGAGGCGGTGGCTTTCAAGAAGACGGTGTTCGACTGGGAGGTCCAGCTGCTCCAGTAGGCGGTGCTGGACGCGGAGGCGGTGGCTTTCAAGAAGACATTGTTCGACTGGGAGGCCCAGCTGCTCCAGAGGGCAGTGATAGACGAAAAAGCGGTGACTTTCAAGAAGACGGTGTTCGACTGGGAGGCCCAGCTGCTCCAGAAGGCGATGCTGGACGAGGAGGCGGTGGGTTTCAAGAAGACGGTGTTCGACTGGGAGGTACAGCTGCTCCAGTAGGCGGTGCTGGACGCGGAGGCGTTGGCTTTCAAGAAGACAGTGTTCGACTGGGAGGCCCAGCTGCTCCAGAAGGCGGTGCTGGACGAGGAGGCGGTGACTTTCAAGAAGACGGTGTTCGACTGGGAGGCCCAGCTGCTCGAGCGGGCGGAGCTAGACGAAAAAGCGGTTGTTTTCAAGAAGACGTTATTAGACTGGGAGGCCGAGTTGCTCAAGTAGGCGGTGCTGGACGAGGAGGTGTTGGCTTTCAAGAAGACGGTGTTCGGCTGGGATGTCCAGCTGCTCCAGTAGGCGATGCTGGACGAGGAGGCGGTGGCTTTCAAGGAGACAGTGTTCGACTGGGAGGCCCAGCTGCTCCAGAAGGTAGTGCTGGATGAGGAGGCGATGGATTTCAAGATAACGGTGTTCGACTGGGACTCCCAGCTGCTCCAGAAGGCGATGCTGGACGAGGAGGCGGTGGGTTTCAAGAAGACGGTGTTCGACTGGGAGGTCCAGCTGCTCCAATAGGCGGTGCTGGACGCGAAGGCGTTGGCTTTCAAGAAGACAGTGTTCGACTGGGAGGCCCAGCTGCTCCAGAAGGCGGTGCTGGACGAGGAGGCGGTGACTTTCAAGAAGACGGTGTTCGACTGGGAGGCCCAGCTGCTCAAGAGGGCGGAGCTAGACGAAAAAGCGGTTGTTTTCAAGAAGACGTTCTTAGACTGGGAGGCCGAGTTGCTCCAGTAGGCGATGCTGGACGAGGAGGCGGTGGCTTTCAAGGAGACAGTGTTCGACTGGGAGGCCCAGCTGCTCCAGAAGGTAGTGCTGGATGAGGAGGCGATGGATTTCAAGATAACGGTGTTCGACTGGGACTCCCAGCTGCTCCAGAAGGCGATGCTGGACGAGGAGGCGGTGGGTTTCAAGAAGACGGTGTTCGACTGGGAGGTCCAGCTGCTCCAATAGGCGGTGCTGGACGCGAAGGCGTTGGCTTTCAAGAAGACAGTGTTCGACTGGGAGGCCCAGCTGCTCCAGAAGGCGGTGCTGGACGAGGAGGCGGTGACTTTCAAGAAGACGGTGTTCGACTGGGAGGCCCAGCTGCTCAAGAGGGCGGAGCTAGACGAAAAAGCGGTTGTTTTCAAGAAGACGTTCTTAGACTGGGAGGCCGAGTTGCTCCAGTAGGCGATGCTGGACGAGGAGGCGGTGGCTTTCAAGGAGACAGTGTTCGACTGGGAGGCCCAGCTGCTCCAGAAGGTAGTGCTGGATGAGGAGGCGATGGATTTCAAGATAACGGTGTTCGACTGGGACTCCCAGCTGCTCCAGAAGGCGATGCTGGACGAGGAGGCGGTGGGTTTCAAGAAGACGGTGTTCGACTGGGAGGTCCAGCTGCTCCAATAGGCGGTGCTGGACGCGAAGGCGTTGGCTTTCAAGAAGACAGTGTTCGACTGGGAGGCCCAGCTGCTCCAGAAGGCGGTGCTGGACGAGGAGGCGGTGACTTTCAAGAAGACGGTGTTCGACTGGGAGGCCCAGCTGCTCAAGAGGGCGGAGCTAGACGAAAAAGCGGTTGTTTTCAAGAAGACGTTATTAGACTGGGAGGCCTAGTTGCTCAATTAGGCGGTGCTGGACGAGGAGGCGGTGGCTTTCAAGAAGACGGTGTTCGACTGGGAGGTCCAGCTGCTCAAGAGGGCGGAGCTAGACGAAAAAGCGGTTGTTTTCAAGAAGACGTTCTTAGACTGGGAGGCCGAGTTGCTCAATTAGGCGGTGCTGGACGAGGAGGTGTTGGCTTTCAAGAAGACGGTGTTCGACTGAGAGGTCCAGCTGCTCCAGTAGGCGATGCTGGACGAGGAGGCGGTGGCTTTCAAGAAGACGGTGTTCGACTGGGAGGTCCAGCTGCTCCAGTAGGCGGTGCTGGACGCGGAGGCGTTGGCTTTCAAGAAGACAGTGTTCGACTGGGAGGCCCAGCTGCTCCCGAAGGCGGAGCTGGACGAGGAGGCGGTGGCTTTCAAGAAAACGGTGTTCGACTGGGAGGCCCAGCTGCTCGAGAGGGCGGTGGCTTTCAAGAAGACATTGTTCGACTGGGAGGCCCAGCTGCTCCAGAGGGCAGTGATAGACGAAAAAGCGGTGACTTTCAAGAAGACGCTGTTCGACTGGGAGGCCCAGCTGCTCCAGAAGGTAGTGCTGGACGAGGAGGCGGTGGATTTCAAGATAACGGTGTTCGACTGGGACTCCCAATTGCTCCAGAAGGCGATTCTGGACGAGGAGGCGGTGGGTTTCAAGAATACGGTGTTCGACTGGGAGGTCCAGCTGCTCCAGTAGGCGGTGCTGGACGCGGAGGCGTTGGCTTTCAGGAAGACAGTGTTCGACTGGGAGGCCCAGCTGCTCCAGAAGGCGGTGCTGGACGAGGAGGCGGTGACTTTCAAGAAGACGGTGTTCGACTGGGAGGCCCAGCTGCTCGAGCGGGCGGAGCTAGACGAAAAAGCGGTTGTTTTCAAGAAGACGTTATTAGACTGGGAGGCCCAGCTGCTCCCGAAGGCGGTGCTGGACGAGGAGGCGGTGGCTTTCAAGAAGACGGTGTTCGACTGGGAGGTCCAGCTGCTCCAGTAGGCGGTGCTGGACGCGGAGGCGTTGGCTTTCAAGAAGACAGTGTTCGACTGGGAGGCCCAGCTGCTCCCGAAGGCGGAGCTGGACGAGGAGGCGGTGGCTTTCAAGAAAACGGTGTTCGACTGGGAGGCCCAGCTGCTCGAGAGGGCGGTGGCTTTCAAGAAGACATTGTTCGACTGGGAGGCCCAGCTGCTCCAGAGGGCAGTGATAGACGAAAAAGCGGTGACTTTCAAGAAGACGCTGTTCGACTGGGAGGCCCAGCTGCTCCAGAAGGTAGTGCTGGACGAGGAGGCGGTGGATTTCAAGATAACGGTGTTCGACTGGGACTCCCAATTGCTCCAGAAGGCGATTCTGGACGAGGAGGCGGTGGGTTTCAAGAAGACGGTGTTCGACTGGGAGGTCCAGCTGCTCCAGTAGGCGGTGCTGGACGCGGAGGCGTTGGCTTTCAGGAAGACAGTGTTCGACTGGGAGGCCCAGCTGCTCCAGAAGGCGGTGCTGGACGAGGAGGCGGTGACTTTCAAGAAGACGGTGTTCGACTGGGAGGCCCAGCTGCTCGAGCGGGCGGAGCTAGACGAAAAAGCGGTTGTTTTCAAGAAGACGTTATTAGACTGGGAGGCCCAGCTGCTCCCGAAGGCGGTGCTGGACGAGGAGATGGTGGCTTTCAAGAAAACGGTGTTCGACTGGGAGGCCCAGCTGCTCGAGAGGGCGGTGGCTTTCAAGAAGATATTGTTCGACTGGGAGGCCCAGCTGCTCCAGAGGGCAGTGATAGAAGAAAAAGCGGTGGCTTTCAAGAAGAAGGTGTTCGACTGGGAGGCCCAGCTGCTCCAGAAGGTAGTGCTGGACGAGGAGGCGGTGGATTTCAAGATAACGGTGTTCGACTGGGACTCCCAGCTTCTCCAGAAGGCGATGCTGGACGAGGAGGCGGTGGGTTTCAAGAAGACGGTGTTCGACTGGGAGCTCCAGCTGCTCCAGTAGGCGGTGCTGGACGCGGAGGCGTTGGCTTTTAAGAAGACAGTGTTCGACTGGGAGGTCCAGCTGCTCGAGAGGGCGGTGGCTTTCAAGAAGACATTGTTCGACTGGGAGGCCCAGCTGCTCCAGAGGGCAGTGATAGACGAAAAAGCGGTGACTTTCAAGAAGACGGTGTTCGACTGGGAGGCCCAGCTGCTCCAGAAGGTAGTGCTGGACGAGGAGGCGGTGGATTTCAAGATAACGGTGTTCGACTGGGGCTCCCAATTGCTCCAGAAGGCGATTCTGGACGAGGAGGCGGTGGGTTTCAAGAAGACGGTGTTCGACTGGGAGGTCCAGCTGCTCCAGTAGGCGGTGCTGGACGCGGAGGCGTTGGCTTTCAGGAAGACAGTGTTCGACTGGGAGGCCCAGCTGCTCCAGAAGGCGGTGCTGGACGAGGAGGCGGTGACTTTCAAGAAGACGGTGTTCGACTGGGAGGCCCAGCTGCTCGAGCGGGCGGAGCTAGACGAAAAAGCGGTTGTTTTCAAGAAGACGTTATTAGACTGGGAGGCCCAGCTGCTCCCGAAGGCGGTGCTGGACGAGGAGATGGTGGCTTTCAAGAAAACGGTGTTCGACTGGGAGGCCCAGCTGCTCGAGAGAGCGGTGGCTTTCAAGAAGATATTGTTCGACTGGGAGGCCCAGCTGCTCCAGAAGGTAGTGCTGGACGAGGAGGCGGTGGATTTCAAGATAACGGTGTTCGACTGGGACTCCCAATTGCTCCAGAAGGCGATTCTGGACGAGGAGGCGGTGGGTTTCAAGAAGACGGTGTTCGACTGGGAGGTCCAGCTGCTCCAGTAGGCGGTGCTGGACGCGGAGGCGTTGGCTTTCAGGAAGACAGTGTTCGACTGGGAGGCCCAGCTGCTCCAGAAGGCGGTGCTGGACGAGGAGGCGGTGACTTTCAAGAAGACGGTGTTCGACTGGGAGGCCCAGCTGCTCGAGCGGGCGGAGCTAGACGAAAAAGCGGTTGTTTTCAAGAAGACGTTATTAGACTGGGAGGCCCAGCTGCTCCCGAAGGCGGTGCTGGACGAGGAGATGGTGGCTTTCAAGAAAACGGTGTTCGACTGGGAGGCCCAGCTGCTCGAGAGGGCGGTGGCTTTCAAGAAGATATTGTTCGACTGGGAGGCCCAGCTGCTCCAGAGGGCAGTGATAGAAGAAAAAGCGGTGGCTTTCAAGAAGAAGGTGTTCGACTGGGAGGCCCAGCTGCTCCAGAAGGTAGTGCTGGACGAGGAGGCGGTGGATTTCAAGATAACGGTGTTCGACTGGGACTCCCAGCTTCTCCAGAAGGCGATGCTGGACGAGGAGGCGGTGGGTTTCAAGAAGACGGTGTTCGACTGGGAGCTCCAGCTGCTCCAGTAGGCGGTGCTGGACGCGGAGGCGTTGGCTTTTAAGAAGACAGTGTTCGACTGGGAGGTCCAGCTGCTCGAGAGGGCGGTGGCTTTCAAGAAGACATTGTTCGACTGGGAGGCCCAGCTGCTCCAGAGGGCAGTGATAGACGAAAAAGCGGTGACTTTCAAGAAGACGGTGTTCGACTGGGAGGCCCAGCTGCTCCAGAAGGTAGTGCTGGACGAGGAGGCGGTGGATTTCAAGATAACGGTGTTCGACTGGGGCTCCCAATTGCTCCAGAAGGCGATTCTGGACGAGGAGGCGGTGGGTTTCAAGAAGACGGTGTTCGACTGGGAGGTCCAGCTGCTCCAGTAGGCGGTGCTGGACGCGGAGGCGTTGGCTTTCAGGAAGACAGTGTTCGACTGGGAGGCCCAGCTGCTCCAGAAGGCGGTGCTGGACGAGGAGGCGGTGACTTTCAAGAAGACGGTGTTCGACTGGGAGGCCCAGCTGCTCGAGCGGGCGGAGCTAGACGAAAAAGCGGTTGTTTTCAAGAAGACGTTATTAGACTGGGAGGCCCAGCTGCTCCCGAAGGCGGTGCTGGACGAGGAGATGGTGGCTTTCAAGAAAACGGTGTTCGACTGGGAGGCCCAGCTGCTCGAGAGAGCGGTGGCTTTCAAGAAGATTTTGTTCGACTGGGAGGCCCAGCTGCTCCAGAGGGCAGTGATAGACGAAAAAGCGGTGGCTTTCAAGAAGAAGGTGTTCGACTGGGAGGCCCAGCTGCTCCAGAAGGTAGTGCTGGACGAGGAGGCGGTGGATTTCAAGATAACGGTGTTCGACTGGGACTCCCAGCTTCTCCAGAAGGCGATGCTGGACGAGGAGGCGGTGGGTTTCAAGAAGACGGTGTTCGACTGGGAGCTCCAGCTGCTCCAGTAGGCGGTGCTGGACGCGGAGGCGTTGGCTTTCAAGAAGACAGTGTTCGACTGGGAGGTCCAGCTGCTCCAGTAGGCGATGCTGGACGCGGAGGCGGTGGCTTTCAAGGAGACGGTGTTCGACTGGGAGGCCCAGCTGCTCCAGTAGGCGATGCTGGACGAGGAGGCGGTGGCTTTCAAGAAGACGGTGTTCGACTGGGAGGTCCAGCTGCTCCAGTAGGCGTTGCTGGACGCGGAGGCGTTGGCTTTCAAGAAGACATTGTTCGACTGGGAGGCCCAGCTGCTCAAGAGGGCGGAGCTAGACGAAAAAGCGGTTGTTTTCAAGAAGACGTTCTTAGACTGGGAGGCCGAGTTGCTCAATTAGACGGTGCTGGACGAGGAGGTGTTGGCTTTCAAGAAGACGTTGTTCGACTGGGAGGTCCAGCTGCTCCAGTAGGCGGTGCTTGACGCGGAGGCGTTGGCTTTCAAGAAGACAGTGTTCGACTGGGAGGCCCAGCTGCTCCAGTAGGCGGTGCTGGACGCGGAGGCGTTGGCTTTTAAGAAGACAGTGTTCGACTGGGAGGTCCAGCTGCTCGAGAGGGCGGTGGCTTTCAAGAAGACATTGTTCGACTGGGAGGCCCAGCTGCTCCAGAGGGCAGTGATAGACGAAAAAGCGGTGACTTTCAAGAAGACGGTGTTCGACTGGGAGGCCCAGCTGCTCCAGAAGGTAGTGCTGGACGAGGAGGCGGTGGATTTCAAGATAACGGTGTTCGACTGGGACTCCCAATTGCTCCAGAAGGCGATTCTGGACGAGGAGGCGGTGGGTTTCAAGAAGACGGTGTTCGACTGGGAGGTCCAGCTGCTCCAGTAGGCGGTGCTGGACGCGGAGGCGTTGGCTTTCAGGAAGACAGTGTTCGACTGGGAGGCCCAGCTGCTCCAGAAGGCGGTGCTGGACGAGGAGGCGGTGACTTTCAAGAAGACGGTGTTCGACTGGGAGGCCCAGCTGCTCGAGCGGGCGGAGCTAGACGAAAAAGCGGTTGTTTTCAAGAAGACGTTATTAGACTGGGAGGCCCAGCTGCTCCCGAAGGCGGTGCTGGACGAGGAGATGGTGGCTTTCAAGAAAACGGTGTTCGACTGGGAGGCCCAGCTGCTCGAGAGAGCGGTGGCTTTCAAGAAGATATTGTTCGACTGGGAGGCCCAGCTGCTCCAGAGGGCAGTGATAGACGAAAAAGCGGTGGCTTTCAAGAAGAAGGTGTTCGACTGGGAGGCCCAGCTGCTCCAGAAGGTAGTGCTGGACGAGGAGGCGGTGGATTTCAAGATAACGGTGTTCGACTGGGACTCCCAGCTTCTCCAGAAGGCGATGCTGGACGAGGAGGCGGTGGGTTTCAAGAAGACGGTGTTCGACTGGGAGCTCCAGCTGCTCCAGTAGGCGGTGCTGGACGCGGAGGCGTTGGCTTTCAAGAAGACAGTGTTCGACTGGGAGGTCCAGCTGCTCCAGTAGGCGATGCTGGACGCGGAGGCGGTGGCTTTCAAGGAGACGGTGTTCGACTGGGAGGCCCAGCTGCTCCAGTAGGCGATGCTGGACGAGGAGGCGGTGGCTTTCAAGAAGACGGTGTTCGACTGGGAGGTCCAGCTGCTCCAGTAGGCGTTGCTGGACGCGGAGGCGTTGGCTTTCAAGAAGACATTGTTCGACTGGGAGGCCCAGCTGCTCAAGAGGGCGGAGCTAGACGAAAAAGCGGTTGTTTTCAAGAAGACGTTCTTAGACTGGGAGGCCGAGTTGCTCAATTAGACGGTGCTGGACGAGGAGGTGTTGGCTTTCAAGAAGACGTTGTTCGACTGGGAGGTCCAGCTGCTCCAGTAGGCGGTGCTTGACGCGGAGGCGTTGGCTTTCAAGAAGACAGTGTTCGACTGGGAGGCCCAGCTGCTCCCGAAGGCGGTGCTGGACGAGGAGGCGGTGGCTTTCAAGAAAACGGTGTTCGACTGGGAGCCCCAGCTGCTCGAGAGGGCGGTGGCTTTCAAGAAGACATTGTTCGACTGGGAGGCCCAGCTGCTCCAGAGGGCAGTGATAGACGAAAAAGCGGTGGCTTTCAAGAAGAAGGTGTTCGACTGGGAGGCCGTACTGCTCCAGAAGGTAGTGCTGGACGAGGAGGCGGTGGATTTCAAGATAACGGTGTTCGACTGGGACTCCCAGCTGCTCCAGAAGGCGATGCTGGACGAGGAGGCGGTGGGTTTCAAGAAGACGGTGTTCGACTGGGAGGTCCAGCTGCTCCAGTAGGCGGTGCTGGACGCGGAGGCGTTGGCTTTCAAGAAGACAGTGTTCGACTGGGAGGTCCAGCTGCTCCAGTAGGCGGTGCTGGACGAGGAGGCGGTGGCTTTCAAGAAAACGGTGTTCGACTGGGAGGTCCAGCTGCTCCAGTAGGCGGTGCTTGACGCGGAGGCGTTGGCTTTCAAGAAGACAGTGTTCGACTGGGAGGCCCAGCTGCTCCCGAAGGCGGTGCTGGACGAGGAGGCGGTGGCTTTCAAGAAAACGGTGTTCGACTGGGAGCCCCAGCTGCTCGAGAGGGCGGTGGCTTTCAAGAAGACATTGTTCGACTGGGAGGCCCAGCTGCTCCAGAGGGCAGTGATAGACGAAAAAGCGGTGGCTTTCAAGAAGAAGGTGTTCGACTGGGAGGCCGTACTGCTCCAGAAGGTAGTGCTGGACGAGGAGGCGGTGGATTTCAAGATAACGGTGTTCGACTGGGTTTCCCAGCTGCTCCAGAAGGCGATGCTGGACGAGGAGGCGGTGGGTTTCAAGAAGACGGTGTTCGACTGGGAGGTCCAGCTGCTCCAGTAGGCGGTGCTGGACGCGGAGGCGTTGGCTTTCAAGAAGACAGTGTTCGACTGGGAGGCCCAGCTGCTCCAGACGGCGGTGCTGGACGAGGATGCGGTGGATTTCAAGATAACGGTGTTCGACTGGGACTCCCAGCTGCTCCAGAAGGCGATGCTGGACGAGGAGGCGGTGGGTTTCAAGAAGACGGTGTTCGACTGGGATGCCCAGCTGCTCGAGCGGGCGGAGCTAGACGAAAAAGCGGTTGTTTTCAAGAAGACGTTATTAGACTGGGAGGCCGAGTTGCTCAAGTAGACGGTGCTGGACGAGGAGGTGTTGGCTTTGAAGAAGACGGTGTTCGACCGGGAGGTCCAGCTGCTCCAGTAGGCGATGCTGGACGAGGAGGCGGTGGCTTTCAAGGAGACGGTGTTCGACTGGGAGGCCCAGCTGCTGCAGAAGGTAGTGCTGGACGAGGATGCGGTGGATTTCAAGATAACGGTGTTCGACTGGGACTCCCAGCTGCTCCAGAAGGCGATGCTGGACGAGGAGGCGGTGGGTTTCAAGAAGACGGTGTTCGACTGGGAGGTCCAGCTGCTCCAGTAGGCGGTGCTGGACGCGGAGGCGTTGGCTTTCAAGAAGACAGTGTTCGACTGGGAGGCCCAGCTGCTCCAGAAGGCGGTGCTGGACGAGGAGGCGGTGACTTTCAAGAAGACGGTGTTCGACTGGGAGGCCCAGCTGCTCAAGAGGGCGGAGCTAGACGAAAAAGCGGTTGTTTTCAAGAAGACGTTATTAGACTGGGAGGCCGAGTTGCTCAATTAGGCGGTGCTGGGCGAGGAGGTGTTGGCTTTCAAGAAGACGGTGTTCGACTGAGAGGTCCAGCTGCTCCAGTAGGCGATGCTGGACGAGGAGGCGGTGGCTTTCAAGAAGACGGTGTTCGACTGGGAGGTCCAGCTGCTCCAGTAGGCGGTGCTGGACGCGGAGGCGTTGGCTTTCAAGAAGACGGTGTTCGACTGGGAGGCCCAGCTGCTGCAGAAGGTAGTGCTGGACGAGGAGGCGAAGGATTTCAAGATAACGGTGTTCGACTGGGACTCCCAGCTGCTCCAGAAGGCGATGCTGGACGAGGAGGCGGTGGGTTTCAAGAAGACGGTGTTCGACTGGGAGGTCCAGCTGCTCCAGTAGGCGGTGCTGGACGCGGAGGCGTTGGCTTTCAAGAAGACAGTGTTCAACTGGGAGGCCCAGCTGCTCCAGAAGGCGGTGCTGGACGAGGAGGCGGTGACTTTCAAGAAGACGGTGTTCGACTGGGAGGCCCAGCTGCTCAAGAGGGCGGAGCTAGACGAAAAAGCGGTTGTTTTCAAGAAGACGTTATTAGACTGGGAGGCCGAGTTGCTCAATTAGGCGGTGCTGGGCGAGGAGGTGTTGGCTTTCAAGAAGACGGTGTTCGACTGAGAGGTCCAGCTGCTCCAGTAGGCGATGCTGGACGAGGAGGCGGTGGCTTTCAAGAAGACGGTGTTCGACTGGGAGGTCCAGCTGCTCCAGTAGGCGGTGCTGGACGCGGGGGCGTTGGCTTTCAAGAAGACAGTGTTCGACTGGGAGGTCCAGCTGCTCCAGTAGGCGGTGCTGGACGAGGAGGCGGTGACTTTCAAGAAGACGGTGTTCGACTGGGAGGCCCAGCTGCTCAAGAGGGCGGAGCTAGACGAAAAAGCGGTTGTTTTCAAGAAGACGTTATTAGACTGGGAGGCCGAGTTGCTCAATTAGGCGGTGCTGGGCGAGGAGGTGTTGGCTTTCAAGAAGACGGTGTTCGACTGAGAGGTCCAGCTGCTCCAGTAGGCGATGCTGGACGAGGAGGCGGTGGCTTTCAAGAAGACGGTGTTCGACTGGGAGGTCCAGCTGCTCCAGTAGGCGGTGCTGGACGCGGAGGCGTTGGTTTTCAAGAAGACGGTGTTCGACTGGGAGGCCCAGCTGCTGCAGAAGGTAGTGCTGGACGAGGAGGCGAAGGATTTCAAGATAACGGTGTTCTACTGGGACTCCCAGCTGCTCCAGAAGGCGATGCTGGACGAGGAGGCGGTGGGTTTCAAGAAGACGGTGTTCGACTGGGAGGTCCAGCTGCTCCAGTAGGCGGTGCTGGACGCGGAGGCGTTGGCTTTCAAGAAGACAGTGTTCAACTGGGAGGCCCAGCTGCTCCAGAAGGCGGTGCTGGACGAGGAGGCGGTGACTTTCAAGAAGACGGTGTTCGACTGGGAGGCCCAGCTGCTCAAGAGGGCGGAGCTAGACGAAAAAGCGGTTGTTTTCAAGAAGACGTTATTAGACTGGGAGGCCGAGTTGCTCAATTAGGCGGTGCTGGGCGAGGAGGTGTTGGCTTTCAAGAAGACGGTGTTCGACTGAGAGGTCCAGCTGCTCCAGTAGGCGATGCTGGACGAGGAGGCGGTGGCTTTCAAGAAGACGGTGTTCGACTGGGAGGTCCAGCTGCTCCAGTAGGCGGTGCTGGACGCGGGGGCGTTGGCTTTCAAGAAGACAGTGTTCGACTGGGAGGTCCAGCTGCTCAAGAGGGCGGAGCTAGACGAAAAAGCGGTTGTTTTCAAGAAGACGTTTTTAGACTGGGAGGCCGAGTTGCTCAATTAGGCGGTGCTGGACGAGGAGGTGTTGGCTTTCAAGAAGACGGTGTTCGACTGAGAGGTCCAGCTGCTCCAGTAGGCGATGCTGGACGAGGAGTCGGTGGCTTTCAAGAAGACGGTGTTCGACTGGGAGGTCCAGCTGCTCCAGTAGGCGGTGCTGGACGCGGAGGCGTTGGCTTTCAAGAAGACAGTGTTCGACTGGGAGGCCCAGCTGCTCGAGAGGGCGGTGGCTTTCAAGAAGACATTGTTCGACTGGGAGGTCCAGCTGCTCCAGTAGGCGATGCTGGACGAGGAGGCGGTCGCTTTCAAGAAGACGGTGTTCGACTGAGAGGTCCAGCTGCTCCAGTAGGCGATGCTGGACGAGGAGGCGGTGGCTTTCAAGAAGACGGTGTTCGACTGGGAGGTCCAGCTGCTCCAGTAGGCGATGCTGGACGAGGAGGCGGTGGCTTTCAAGAAGACGGTGTTCGACTGGGACTTCCAGCTGCTCCAGTAGGCGGTGCTGGACGCGGACGCGTTGGCTTTCAAGAAAACGGTGTTCGACTGGGAGGTTCAGTTGCTCGAGAGGGCGGTGGCTTTCAAGAAGACATTGTTCGACTGGGAGGCCCAGCTGCTCCAGAGGGCAGTGATAGACGAAAAAGCGGTGGCTTTCAAGAAGACGGTGTTCGACTGGGAGGCCCGGCTGCTCCAGAAGGTAGTGCTGGACGAGGAGGCGGTGGATTTCAAGATAACGGTGTTCGACTGGGACTCCCAGCTGCTCCAGAAGGCGATGCTGGACGAGGAGGCGGAGGCTTTCAAGAAGACGGTGTTCGACTGGGAGGTCCAGCTGCTCCAGTAGGCGGTGCTGGACGCGGAGGCGTTGGCTTTCAAGAAGACAGTGTTCGACTGGGAGGCCCAGCTGCTCGAGAGGGCGGTGGCTTTCAAGAAGACATTGTTCGACTGGGAGGTCCAGCTGCTCCAGTAGGCGATGCTGAACGAGGAGGCGGTGGCTTTCAAGAAGACGGTGTTCGACTGGGAGGTCCAGCTGCTCCAGTAGGCGGTGCTGGACGCGGGGGCGTTGGCTTTCAAGAAGACAGTGTTCGACTGGGAGGTCCAGCTGCTCAAGAGGGCGGAGCTAGACGAAAAAGCGGTTGTTTTCAAGAAGACGTTTTTAGACTGGGAGGCCGAGTTGCTCAATTAGGCGGTGCTGGACGAGGAGGTGTTGGCTTTCAAGAAGACGGTGTTCGACTGAGAGGTCCAGCTGCTCCAGTAGGCGATGCTGGACGAGGAGTCGGTGGCTTTCAAGAAGACGGTGTTCGACTGGGAGGTCCAGCTGCTCCAGTAGGCGGTGCTGGACGCGGAGGCGTTGGCTTTCAAGAAGACAGTGTTCGACTGGGAGGCCCAGCTGCTCGAGAGGGCGGTGGCTTTCAAGAAGACATTGTTCGACTGGGAGGTCCAGCTGCTCCAGTAGGCGATGCTGGACGAGGAGGCGGTCGCTTTCAAGAAGACGGTGTTCGACTGGGAGGTCCAGCTGCTCCAGTAGGCGATGCTGGACGAGGAGGCGGTGGCTTTCAAGAAGACGGTGTTCGACTGGGAGGTCCAGCTGCTCCAGTAGGCGATGCTGGACGAGGAGGCGGTGGCTTTCAAGAAGACGGTGTTCGACTGGGACTTCCAGCTGCTCCAGTAGGCGGTGCTGGACGCGGACGCGTTGGCTTTCAAGAAAACGGTGTTCGACTGGGAGGTCCAGTTGCTCGAGAGGGCGGTGGCTTTCAAGAAGACATTGTTCGACTGGGAGGCCCAGCTGCTCCAGAGGGCAGTGATAGACGAAAAAGCGGTGGCTTTCAAGAAGACGGTGTTCGACTGGGAGGCCCAGCTGCTCCAGTAGGCGGTGCTGGACGCGGAGGCGTTGGCTTTCAAGAAGACAGTGTTCGACTGGGAGGCGCAGCTGCTCGAGAGGGCGGTGGCTTTCAAGAAGACATTGTTCGACTGGGAGGTCCAGCTGCTCCAGTAGGCGATGCTGGACGAGGAGGCGGTGGCTTTCAAGAAGACGGTGTTCGACTGGGACTTCCAGCTGCTCCAGTAGGCGGTGCTGGACGCGGACGCGTTGGCTTTCAAGAAAACGGTGTTCGACTGGGAGGTTCAGTTGCTCGAGAGGGCGGTGGCTTTCAAGAAGACATTGTTCGACTGGGAGGCCCAGCTGCTCCAGGGGGCAGTGATAGACGAAAAAGCGGTGGCTTTCAAGAAGACGGTGTTCGACTGGGAGGCCCGGCTGCTCCAGAAGGTAGTGCTGGACGAGGAGGCGGTGGATTTCAAGATAACGGTGTTCGACTGGGACTCCCAGCTGCTCCAGAAGGCGATGCTGGACGAGGAGGCGGAGGCTTTCAAGAAGACGGTGTTCGACTGGGAGGTCCAGCTGCTCCAGTAGGCGGTGCTGGACGCGGAGGCGTTGGCTTTCAAGAAGACAGTGTTCGACTGGGAGGCCCAGCTGCTCGAGAGGGCGGTGGCTTTCAAGAAGACATTGTTCGACTGGGAGGTCCAGCTGCTCCAGTAGGCGATGCTGAACGAGGAGGCGGTGGCTTTCAAGAAGACGGTGTTCGACTGGGAGGTCCAGCTGCTCCAGTAGGCGATGCTGGACGAGGAGGCGGTGGCTTTCAAGAAGACAGTGTTCGACTGGGAGGTCCAGCTGCTCAAGAGGGCGGAGCTAGACGAAAAAGCGGTTGTTTTCAAGAAGACGTTTTTAGACTGGGAGGCCGAGTTGCTCAATTAGGCGGTGCTGGACGAGGAGGTGTTGGCTTTCAAGAAGACGGTGTTCGACTGAGAGGTCCAGCTGCTCCAGTAGGCGATGCTGGACGAGGAGTCGGTGGCTTTCAAGAAGACGGTGTTCGACTGGGAGGTCCAGCTGCTCCAGTAGGCGGTGCTGGACGCGGAGGCGTTGGCTTTCAAGAAGACAGTGTTCGACTGGGAGGCCCAGCTGCTCGAGAGGGCGGTGGCTTTCAAGAAGACATTGTTCGACTGGGAGGTCCAGCTGCTCCAGTAGGCGATGCTGGACGAGGAGGCGGTCGCTTTCAAGAAGACGGTGTTCGACTGGGAGGTCCAGCTGCTCCAGTAGGCGATGCTGGACGAGGACGCGGTGGCTTTCAAGAAGACGGTGTTCGACTGGGAGGTCCAGCTGCTCCAGTAGGCGATGCTGGACGAGGAGGCGGTGGCTTTCAAGAAGACGGTGTTCGACTGGGACTTCCAGCTGCTCCAGTAGGCGGTGCTGGACGCGGACGCGTTGGCTTTCAAGAAAACGGTGTTCGACTGGGAGGTCCAGTTGCTCGAGAGGGCGGTGGCTTTCAAGAAGACATTGTTCGACTGGGAGGCCCAGCTGCTCCAGAGGGCAGTGATAGACGAAAAAGCGGTGGCTTTCAAGAAGACGGTGTTCGACTGGGAGGCCCAGCTGCTCCAGAAGGTAGTGCTGGACGAGGAGGCGGTGGATTTCAAGATAACGGTGTTCGACTGGGACTCCCAGCTGCTCCAGAAGGCGATGCTGGACGAGGAGGCGGTGGGTTTAAAGAAGACGGTGTTCGACTGGGAGGTCCAGCTGCTCCAGTAGGCGATGCTGGACGAGGAGGCGGTGGCTTTCAAGAAGACGGTGTTCGACTGGGAGGTCCAGCTGCTCCAGTAGGCGGTGCTGGACGCGGAGGCGTTGGCTTTCAAGAAGACAGTGTTCGACTGGGAGGCCCAGCTGCTCGAGAGGGCGGTGGCTTTCAAGAAGACATTGTTCGACTGGGAGGTCCAGCTGCTCCAGTAGGCGATGCTGGACGAGGAGGCGGTGGCTTTCAAGAAGACGGTGTTCGACTGGGATGTCCAGCTGCTCCAGTAGGCGATGCTGGACGAGGAGGCGGTGGCTTTCAAGAAGACGGTGTTCGACTGGGAGGTCCAGCTGCTCCAGTAGGCGATGCTAGACGAGGAGGCGGTGGCTTTCAAGAAGACGGTGTTCGACTGGGAGGTCCAGCTGCTCCAGTAGGCGGTGCTGGGCGCGGACGCGTTGGCTTTCAAGAAAACGGTGTTCGACTGGGAGGTCCAGTTGCTCGAGAGGGCGGTGGCTTTCAAAAGACATTGTTCGACTGGGAGGCCCAGCTGCTCCAGAGGGCAGTGATAGACGAAAAAGCGGTGGCTTTCAAGAAGACGGTGTTCGACTGGGAGGCCCAGCTGCTCCAGAAGGTAGTGCTGGACGAGGACGCGGTGGATTTCAAGATAACGGTGTTCGACTGGGACTCCCAGCTGCTCCAGAAGGCGATGCTGGACGAGGAGGCGGTGGGTTTCAAGAAGACGGTGTTCGACTGGGAGGTCCAGCTGCTCCAGTAGGCGGTGCTGGACGCGGAGGCGTTGGCTTTCAAGAAGACAGTGTTCGACTGGGAGGCCCAGCTGCTCCAGAAGGCGGTGCTGGACGAGGAGGCGGTGACTTTCAAGAAGACGGTGTTCGACTGGGAGGTCCAGTTGCTCGAGAGGGCGGTGGCTTTCAAAAGACATTGTTCGACTGGGAGGCCCAGCTGCTCCAGAGGGCAGTGATAGACGAAAAAGCGGTGGCTTTCAAGAAGACGGTGTTCGACTGGGAGGCCCAGCTGCTCCAGAAGGTAGTGCTGGACGAGGACGCGGTGGATTTCAAGATAACGGTGTTCGACTGGGACTCCCAGCTGCTCCAGAAGGCGATGCTGGACGAGGAGGCGGTGGGTTTCAAGAAGACGGTGTTCGACTGGGAGGTCCAGCTGCTCCAGTAGGCGGTGCTGGACGCGGAGGCGTTGGCTTTCAAGAAGACAGTGTTCGACTGGGAGGCCCAGCTGCTCCAGAAGGCGGTGCTGGACGAGGAGGCGGTGACTTTCAAGAAGACGGTGTTCGACTGGGAGGCCCAGCTGCTCGAGCGGGCGGAGCTAGACGAAAAAGCGGTTGTTTTCAAGAAGACGTTATTAGACTGGGAGGCCGAGTTGCTCAAGTAGGCGGTGCTGGACGAGGAGGTGTTGGCTTTCAAGAAGACGGCGTTCGACTGGGAGGTCCAGCTGCTCCAGTAGGCGATGCTGGACGAGGAGGCGGTGGTTTTCAAGGAGACGGTGTTCGACTGGGAGGCCCAGCTGCTCCAGAAGGTAGTGCTGGACGAGGAGCGGTGCATTTCAAGATAACGGTGTTCGACTGGGACTCCCAGCTGCTCCAGAAGGCGATACTGGACGAGGAGGCGGTGGGTTTCAAGAAGACGGTGTTCGACTGGGAGGTCCAGCTGCTCCAGTAGGCGGTGCTGGACGCGGAGGCGTTGGCTTTCAAGAAGACAGTGTTCGACTGGGAGGCCCAGCTGCTCCAGAAGGCGGTGCTGGACGAGGAGGCGGTGACTTTCAAGAAGGCGGTGTTCGACTGGGAGGCCCAGCTGCTCAAGAGGGCGGAGCTAGACGAAAAAGCGGTTGTTTTCAAGAAGACGTTATTAGACTGGGAGGCCGAGTTGCTCAATTAGGCGGTGCTGGACGAGGAGGTGTTGGCTTTCATGAAGACGGTGTTCGACTGAGAGGTCCAGCTGCTCCAGTAGGCGATGCTGGACGAGGAGGCGGTGGCTTTTAAGAAGACGGTGTTCGACTGGGAGGTCCAGCTGCTCCAGTAGGCGGTGCGGGACGCGGAGGCGTTGGCTTTCCAGAAGACAGTGTTCGACTGGGAGGCCCAGCTGCTCCCGAAGGCGGTGCTGGACGAGGAGGCGGTGGCTTTCAAGAAAACGGTGTTCGACTGGGAGGCCCAGCTGCTCGAGAGGACGGTGGCTTTCAAGAAGACATTGTTCGACTGGGAGGCCCAGCTGCTCCAGAGGGCAGTGATAGACGAAAAAGCGGTGGCTTTCAAGAAGACGGTGTTCGACTGGGAGGCCCAGCTGCTCCAGAAGGTAGTGCTGGACGAGGAGCGGTGCATTTCAAGATAACGGTGTTCGACTGGGACTCCCAGCTGCTCCAGAAGGCGATGCTGGACGAGGAGGCGGTGGGTTTCAAGAAGACGGTGTTCGACTGGGAGGTCCAGCTGCTCCAGTAGGCGGTGCTGGACGCGGAGGCGTTGGCTTTCAAGAAGACAGTGTTCGACTGGGAGGCCCAGCTGCTCCAGAAGGCGGTGCTGGACGAGGAGGCGGTGACTTTCAAGAAGACGGTTTTCGACTGGGAGGCCCAGCTGCTCAAGAGGGCGGAGCTAGACGAAAAAGTGGTTGTTTTCAAGAAGACGTTATTAGACTGGGAGGCCGAGTTGCTCAATTAGGCGGTGCTGGACGAGGAGGTGTTGGCTTTCAAGAAGACGGTGTTCGACTGAGAGGTCCAGCTGCTCCAGTAGGCGATGCTGGACGAGGAGGCGGTGGCTTTTAAGAAGACGGTGTTCGACTGGGAGGTCCAGCTGCTCCAGTAGGCGGTGCGGGACGCGGAGGCGTTGGCTTTCCAGAAGACAGTGTTCGACTGGGAGGCCCAGCTGCTCCCGAAGGCGGTGCTGGACGAGGAGGCGGTGGCTTTCAAGAAAACGGTGTTCGACTGGGAGGCCCAGCTGCTCGAGAGGGCGGTGGCTTTCAAGAAGACATTGTTCGACTGGGAGGCCCAGCTGCTCCATTCCAGAGGGCAGTGATAGACGAAAAAGCGGTGGCTTTCAAGAAGACGGTGTTCGACAGGGAGGCCCAGCTGCTCCAGAAGGTAGTGCTGGACGAGGAGGCGGTGGATTTCAAGATAACGGTGTTCGACTGGGACTCCCAGGTGCTCCAGAAGGCGATGCTGGACGAGGAGGCGGTGGGTTTCAAGAGGACGGTGTTCGACTGGGAGGTCCAGCTGCTCCAGTAGGCGATGCTGGACGAGGAGGCGGTGGCTTTTAAGAAGACGGTGTTCGACTGGGAGGTCCAGCTGCTCCAGTAGGCGGTGCGGGACGCGGAGGCGTTGGCTTTCCAGAAGACAGTGTTCGACTGGGAGGCCCAGCTGCTCCCGAAGGCGGTGCTGGACGAGGAGGCGGTGGCTTTCAAGAAAACGGTGTTCGACTGAGAGGTCCAGCTGCTCCAGTAGGCGATGCTGGACGAGGAGGTGTTGGCTTTCAAGAAGACGGTGTTCGACTGAGAGGTCCAGCTGCTCCAGTAGGCGATGCTGGACGAGGAGGCGGTGGCTTTTAAGAAGACGGTGTTCGACTGGGAGGTCCAGCTGCTCCAGTAGGCGGTGCGGGACGCGGAGGCGTTGGCTTTCCAGAAGACAGTGTTCGACTGGGAGGCCCAGCTGCTCCCGAAGGCGGTGCTGGACGAGGAGGCGGTGGCTTTCAAGAAAACGGTGTTCGACTGGGAGGCCCAGCTGCTCGAGAGGGCGGTGGCTTTCAAGAAGACATTGTTCGACTGGGAGGCCCAGCTGCTCCATTCCAGAGGGCAGTGATAGACGAAAAAGCGGTGGCTTTCAAGAAGACGGTGTTCGACTGGGAGGCCCAGCTGCTCCAGAAGGTAGTGCTGGACGAGGAGGCGGTGGATTTCAAGATAACGGTGTTCGACTGGGACTCCCAGCTGCTCCAAAAGGCGATGCTGGACGAGGAGGCGGTGGGTTTCAAGAAGACGGTGTTCGACTGGGAGGTCCAGCTGCTCCAGTAGGCGGTGCTGGACGCGGAGGCGTTGGCTTTCAAGACAGTGTTCGACTGGGAGGCCCAGCTGCTCCAGATGGCAGTGATAGACGAAAAAGTGGTGGCTTTCAAGAAGACGGTGTTCGACTGGGAGGCCCAGCTGCTCCAGAAGGTAGTGCTGGACGAGGAGGCGGTGGATTTCAAGATAACGGTGTTTGACTGGGACTCCCAGCTGCTCCAGAAGGCGATGCTGGACGAGGAGGCGGTGGGTTTCAAGAAGACGGTGTTCGACTGGGAAGTCCACCTGCTCCAGTAGGCGGTGCTGGACGCGGAGGCGTTGGCTTTCAAGAAGACAGTGTTCGACTGGGAGGCCCAGCTGCTCCAGAAGGCGGTGCTGGACGAGGAGGCGGTGACTTTCAAGAAGACGGTGTTCGACTGGGAGGCCCAGCTGCTCGAGCGGGCGGAGCTAGACGAAAAAGCGGTTGTTTTCAAGAAGACGTTATTAGACTGGGAGGCCGAGTTGCTCAAGTAGGCGGTGCTGGACGAGGAGGTGTTGGCTTTCAAGAAGACGGTGTTCGACTGGGAGGACCAGCTGCTCCAGTAGGCGATGATGGACGAGGAGGCGGTGGCTTTCAAGGAGACGGTGTTCGACTGGGAGGCCCAGCTGCTCCAGAAGGTAGTGCTGGACGAGGAGGCGGTGGATTTCAAGATAACGGTGTTCGACTGGGACTCCCAGCTGCTCCAGAAGGCGATGCTGGACGAGGAGGCGGTGGGTTTCAAGAAGACGGTGTTCGACTGGGAGGTCCAGCTGCTCCAGTAGGCGGTGCTGGACGCGGAGGCGTTGGCTTTCATGAAGACAGTGTTCGACTGGGAGGCCCAGCTGCTCTAGAAGGCGGTGCTGGACGGGGAGGCGGTGACTTTCAAGAAGACGGTGTTCGACTGGGAGGTCCAGCTGCTCAAGGTGTTGGCTTTCAAGAAGACGGTATTCGACTCGGAGGTCCAGCTGCTCCAGTAGGCGCAGCTGGACGAGTAGGGGTTGGCTTTCAAGAAGACAGTGTTCGACTGGGAGGCCCAGCTGCTCTAGTAGGCGGTGCTGGACGAGGAGGCATTGGCTTTCAAGAAGACAGTGTTCGACTGGGAGGCCCAGCTGCTCCAGAGTGCGGTGCTAGACAAAAGGCAGTGGCTTTCAAAAAGACGGTGTTCGACAGGGAGGCCCTGCTGCTCAAGAGGGCGGAGCTACACGAAAAAGCGGTTGTTTTCAAGAAGACGTTATTAGACTGGGAGGCCGAGTTTCTCAATTAGGCCGTGCTGGACGAGGAGGTGTTGGCTTTCAAGAAGACGGTGTTCGACTGAGAGGTCCAGCTGCTCCAGTAGGCGATGCTGGTCGAGGAGGCGGTGGCTTTCAAGAAGACGGTGTTCGACTGGGAGGTCCAGCTGCTCAAGGTGTTGGCTTTCAAGAAGACGGTATTCGACTCGGAGGTCCAGCTGCTCCAGTAGGCGGTGCTGGACGAGTAGGGGTTGGCTTTCAAGAAAACAGTGTTCGACTGGGAGGCCCAGCTGCTCTAGTAGGCGGTGCTGGACGAGGAGGCATTGGCTTTCAAGAAGACAGTGTGCGACTGGGAGGCCCAGCTGCTCCAGAGTGCGGTGCTAGACAAAAGGCAGTGGCTTTCAAAAAGACGGTGTTCGACTGTGAGACCCAGCTGCTCCAGAGGGCGGTACCAGACGAAAGGCGGTGGCTTTCAAGAAGACGGGGTTCGACTGGGAGGTCCAGCTGCTCCAGAAGGTAGTGCTGGACGAGGAGGCGGTAGATTTCAAGATACCGGTGTTCGACTGGGACTCCCAGCTGCTCCAGAAGGCGATACTGGACGAGAAGGCGGTGGCTTTCAAGAAGACGTTGTTCGACTGGGAGGTCCAGCTGCTCCAGTAGGCGGTGCTGAACGCGGAGGCGTTGGCTTTCAAGAAGACAGTGTTCGACTGGGAGGCCCAGCTGCTCCAGAAGGCGGTGCTGGACGAGGAGGCGGTGGCTTTCAAGAAGACGGTGTTCGACTGGGAGGCCGAGTTGCTCAAGTACGCGGTGCTGGACGAGGAGGTGTTGGTTTTCAAGAAGACGGTGTTCGACAGGGAGGGCCAGCTGCTCTAGTAGGCGGTGCTGGACGAGGAGGCGTTGGCTTTCAAGAAGACAGTTTTCGACTGGGAGGCCCAGCTGCTCCAGAAGGCGGTGCTGGACGAGGAGGCGGTGGCTTTCAAGAAGAAGTTGTTCGACTGGGAGGCCCAGCTGCTCCAGAGGGCGGTGCTGGACGAGCAGGCAGTGGCTTGCAAGAAGACAGTGTTCGACTGGGAGGCCCAGCTGCTCCAGAGGGCAGTGATAGACGAAAAAGTGGTGGCTTTCAAGAAGACGGTGTTCGACTGGGAGGCCCAGCTGCTCCAGAAGGTAGTGCTGGACGAGGAGGCGGTGGATTTCAAGATAACGGTGTTCGACTGGGACTCCCAGCTGCTCCAGAAGGCGATGCTGGACGAGGAGGCGGTGGGTTTCAAGAAGACGGTGTTCGACTGGGAAGTCCACCTGCTCGAGTAGGCGGTGCTGGACGCGGAGGCGTTGGCTTTCAAGAAGACAGTGTTCGACTGGGAGGCCCAGCTGCTCCAGAAGGCGGTGCTAGACGAGGAGGCGGTGACTTTCAAGAAGACGGTGTTCGACTGGGAGGCCCAGCTGCTCGAGCGGGCGGAGCTAGACGAAAAAGCGGTTGTTTTCAAGAAGACGTTATTAGACTGGGAGGCCGAGTTGCTCAAGTAGGCGGTGCTGGACGAGGAGGTGTTGGCGTTCAAGAAGACGGTGTTCGACTGGGAGGACCAGCTGCTCCAGTAGGCGATGATGGACGAGGAGGCGGTGGCTTTCAAGGAGACGATGTTCGACTGGGAGGCCCAGCTGCTCCAGAAGGTAGTGCTGGACGAGGAGGCGGTGGATTTCAAGATAACGGTGTTCGACTGGGACTCCCAGCTAATCCAGAAGGCGATGCTGGACGAGGAGGCGGTGGGTTTCAAGAAGACGGTGTTCGACTGGGAGGTCCAGCTGCTCCAGTAGGCGGTGCTGGACGCGGAGGCGTTGGTTTTCATGAAGACAGTGTTCGACTGGGAGGCCCAGCTGCTCCAGAAGGCGGTGCTGGACGAGGAGGCGGTGACTTTCAAGAAGACGGTGTTCGACAGGGAGGCCCTGCTGCTCAAGAGGGCGGAGCTACACGAAAAAGCGGTTGTTTTCAAGAAGACGTTATTAGACTGGGAGGCCGAGTTGCTCAATTAGGCGGTGCTGGACGAGGAGGTGTTGGCTTTCAAGAAGACGGTGTTCGACTGAGAGGTCCAGCTGATCCAGTAGGCGATGCTGGTCGAGGAGGCGGTGGCTTTCAAGAAGACGGTGTTCGACTGGGAGGTCCAGCTGCTCAAGGTGTTGGCTTTCAAGAAGACGGTATTCGACTCGGAGGTCCAGCTGCTCCAGTAGGCGGTGCTGGACGAGTAGGGGTTGGCTTTCAAGAAGACAGTGTTCGACTGGGAGGCCCAGCTGCTCTAGTAGGCGGTGCTGGACGAGGAGGCATTGGCTTTCAAGAAGACAGTGTTCGACTGGGAGGCCCAGCTGCTCCAGAGTGCGGTGCTAGACAAAAAGATAGTGGCTTTCAAAAAGACGGTGTTCGACTGTGAGACCCAGCTGCTCCAGAGGGCGGTACCAGATGAAAGGCGGTGGCTTTCAAGAAGACGGGGTTCGACTGGGAGGTCCAGCTGCTCCATAAGGTAGTGCTGGACGAGGAGGCGGTAGATTTCAAGATACCGGTGTTCGACTGGGACTCCCAGCTGCTCCAGAAGGCGATGCTGGACGAGGAGGCGGTGGGTTTCAAGAAGACAGTGTTCGACTGGGAGGCCCAGCTGCTCCAGATGGCAGTGATAGACGAAAAAGTGCTGGCTTTCAAGAAGACGGTGTTCGACTGGGAGGCCCAGCTGCTCCAGAAGGTAGTGCTGGACGAGGAGGCGGTGGATTTCAAGATAACGGTGTTCGACTGGGACTCCCAGCTGCTCCAGAAGGCGATGCTGGACGAGGAGGCGGTGGGTTTGAAGAAGACGGTGTTCGACTGGGAAGTCCACCTGCTCCAGTAGGCGGTGCTGGACGCGGAGGCGTTGGCTTTCAAGAAGACAGTGTTCGACTGGGAGGCCCAGCTGCTCCAGAAGGCGGTGCTGGACGAGGAGGCGGTGGGTTTCAAGAAGACGGTGTTCGACTGGGAAGTCCACCTGCTCCAGTAGGCGGTGCTGGACGCGGAGGCGGTGACTTTCAAGAAGACGGTGTTCGACTGGGAGGCCCAGCTGCTCGAGCGGGCGGAGCTAGACGAAAAAGCGGTTGTTTTCAAGAAGACGTTATTAGACTGGGAGGCCGAGTTGCTCAAGTAGGCGGTGCTGGACGAGGAGGTGTTGGCTTTCAAGAAGACGGTGTTCGACTGGGAGGCCCAGCTGCTCCCGAAGGCGGTGCTGGACGAGGAGGCGGTGGCTTTCAAGAAAACGGTGTTCGACTGGGAGGCCCAGCTGCTCGAGAGGGCGGTGGCTTTCAAGAAGACATTGTTCGACTGGGAGGCCCAGCTGCTCCAGAGGGCAGTGATAGACGAAAAAGCGGTGGCTTTCAAGAAGACGGTGTTCGACTGGGAGGCCCAGCTGCTCCAGAAGGTAGTGCTGGACGAGGAGCGGTGCATTTCAAGATAACGGTGTTCGACTGGGACTCCCAGCTGCTCCAGAAGGCGATGCTGGACGAGGAGGCGGTGGGTTTGAAGAAGACGGTGTTCGACTGGGAGGTCCAGCTGCTCCAGTAGGCGGTGATGGACGCGGAGGCGTTGGCTTTCAAGAAGACAGTGTTCGACTGGGAAGCCCAGCTGCTCCAGAAGGCGGTGCTGGACGAGGAGGCGGTGACTTTCAAGAAGACGGTGTTCGACTGGGAGGCCCAGCTGCTCAAGAGGGCGGAGCTAGACGAAAAAGCGGTTGTTTTCAAGAAGACGTTATTAGACTGGGAGGCCAAGTTGCTCAATTAGGCGGTGCTGGACGAGGAGGTGTTGGCTTTCAAGAAGACGGTGTTCGACTGAGAGGTCCAGCTGCTCCAGTAGGCGATGCTGGACGAGGAGGCGGCGGCTTTTAAGAAGACGGTGTTCGACTGGGAGGTCCAGCTGCTCCCGAAGGCGGTGCTGGACGAGGAGGCGGTGGCTTTCAAGAAAACGGTGTTCGACTGGGAGGCCCAGCTGCTCGAGAGGGCGGTGGCTTTCAAGAAGACATTGTTCGACTGGGAGGCCCAGCTGCTCCAGAGGGCAGTGATAGACGAAAAAGCGGTGGCTTTCAAGAAGACGGTGTTCGACTGGGAGGCCCAGCTGCTCCAGAAGGTAGTGCTGGACGAGGAGCGGTGCATTTCAAGATAACGGTGTTCGACTGGGACTCCCAGCTGCTCCAGAAGGCGATGCTGGACGAGGAGGCGGTGGGTTTGAAGAAGACGGTGTTCGACTGGGAGGTCCAGCTGCTCCAGTAGGCGGTGATGGACGGGGAGGCGTTGGCTTTCAAGAAGACAGTGTTCGACTGGGAAGCCCAGCTGCTCCAGAAGGCGGTGCTGGACGAGGAGGCGGTGACTTTCAAGAAGACGGTGTTCGACTGGGAGGCCCAGCTGCTCAAGAGGGCGGAGCTAGACGAAAAAGCGGTTGTTTTCAAGAAGACTTTATTAGACTGGGAGGCCAAGTTGCTCAATTAGGCGGTGCTGGACGAGGAGGTGTTGGCTTTCAAGAAGACGGTGTTCGACTGAGAGGTCCAGCTGCTCCAGTAGGCGATGCTGGACGAGGAGGCGGCGGCTTTTAAGAAGACGGTGTTCGACTGGGAGGTCCAGCTGCTCCAGTAGGCGGTGCGGGACGCGGAGGCGTTGGCTTTCCAGAAGACAGTGTTCGACTGGGAGGCCCAGCTGCTCCCGAAGGCGGTGCTGGACGAGGAGGCGGTGGCTTTCAAGAAAACGGTGTTCGACTGGGAGGCCCAGCTGCTCGAGAGGGCGGTGGCTTTCAAGAAGACATTGTTCGACTGGGAGGCCCAGCTGCTCCATTCCAGAGGGCAGTGATAGACGAAAAAGCGGTGGCTTTCAAGAAGACGGTGTTCGACTGGGAGGCCCAGCTGCTCCAGAAGGTAGTGCTGGACGAGGAGGCGGTGGATTTCAAGATAACGGTGTTCGACTGGGACTCCCAGCTGCTCCAGAAGGCGATGCTGGACGAGGAGGCGGTGGGTTTCAAGAAGACGGTGTTCGACTGGGAGGTCCAGCTGCTCCAGTAGGCGGTGCTGGACGCGGAGGCGTTGGCTTTCAAGAAGACAGTGTTCGACTGGGAGGCCCAGCTGCTCCAGATGGAAGTGATAGACGAAAAAGTGGTGGCTTTCAAGAAGACGGTGTTCGACTGGGAGGCCCAGCTGCTCCAGAAGGTAGTGCTGGACGAGGAGGCGGTGGATTTCAAGATAACGGTGTTCGACTGGGACTCCCAGCTGCTCCAGAAGGCGATGCTGGACGAGGAGGCGGTGGGTTTCAAGAAGACGGTGTTCGACTGGGAAGTCCACCTGCTCCAGTAGGCGGTGCTGGACGCGGAGGCGTTGGCTTTCAAGAAGACAGTGTTCGACTGGGAGGCCCAGCTGCTCCAGAAGGCGGTGCTGGACGAGGAGGCGGTGACTTTCAAGAAGACGGTGTTCGACTGGGAGGCCCAGCTGCTCGAGCGGGCGGAGCTAGACGAAAAAGCGGTTGTTTTCAAGAAGACGTTATTAGACTGGGAGGCCGAGTTGCTCAAGTAGGCGGTGCTGGACGAGGAGGTGTTGGCTTTCAAGAAGACGGTGTTCGACTGGGAGGACCAGCTGCTCCAGTAGGCGATGATGGACGAGGAGGCGGTGGCTTTCAAGGAGACGGTGTTCGACTGGGAGGCCCAGCTGCTCCAGAAGGTAGTGCTGGACGAGGAGGCGGTGGATTTCAAGATAACGGTGTTCGACTGGGACTCCCAGCTGCTCCAGAAGGCGATGCTGGACGAGGAGGCGGTGGGTTTCAAGAAGACGGTGTTCGACTGGGAGGTCCAGCTGCTCCAGTAGGCGGTGCTGGACGCGGAGGCGTTGGCTTTCATGAAGACAGTGTTCGACTGGGAGGCCCAGCTGCTCCAGAAGGCGGTGCTGGACGAGGAGGCGGTGACTTTCAAGAAGACGGTGTTCGACTGGGAGGTCCAGCTGCTCAAGGTGTTGGCTTTCAAGAAGACGGTATTCGACTCGGAGGTCCAGCTGCTCCAGTAGGCGGTGCTGGACGAGTAGGGGTTGGCTTTCAAGATAACGGTGTTCGACTGGGACTCCCAGCTGCTCCAGAAGGCGATGCTGGACGAGGAGGCGGTGGGTTTCAAGAAGACGGTGTTCGACTGGGAGGTCCAGCTGCTCCAGTAGGCGGTGCTGGACGCGGAGGCGTTGGCTTTCAAGAAGACAGTGTTCGACTGGGAGGCCCAGCTGCTCCAGATGGAAGTGATAGACGAAAAAGTGGTGGCTTTCAAGAAGACGGTGTTCGACTGGGAGGCCCAGCTGCTCCAGAAGGTAGTGCTGGACGAGGAGGCGGTGGATTTCAAGATAACGGTGTTCGACTGGGACTCCCAGCTGCTCCAGAAGGCGATGCTGGACGAGGAGGCGGTGGGTTTCAAGAAGACGGTGTTCGACTGGGAAGTCCACCTGCTCCAGTAGGCGGTGCTGGACGCGGAGGCGTTGGCTTTCAAGAAGACAGTGTTCGACTGGGAGGCCCAGCTGCTCCAGAAGGCGGTGCTGGACGAGGAGGCGGTGACTTTCAAGAAGACGGTGTTCGACTGGGAGGCCCAGCTGCTCGAGCGGGCGGAGCTAGACGAAAAAGCGGTTGTTTTCAAGAAGACGTTATTAGACTGGGAGGCCGAGTTGCTCAAGTAGGCGGTGCTGGACGAGGAGGTGTTGGCTTTCAAGAAGACGGTGTTCGACTGGGAGGACCAGCTGCTCCAGTAGGCGATGATGGACGAGGAGGCGGTGGCTTTCAAGGAGACGGTGTTCGACTGGGAGGCCCAGCTGCTCCAGAAGGTAGTGCTGGACGAGGAGGCGGTGGATTTCAAGATAACGGTGTTCGACTGGGACTCCCAGCTGCTCCAGAAGGCGATGCTGGACGAGGAGGCGGTGGGTTTCAAGAAGACGGTGTTCGACTGGGAGGTCCAGCTGCTCCAGTAGGCGGTGCTGGACGCGGAGGCGTTGGCTTTCATGAAGACAGTGTTCGACTGGGAGGCCCAGCTGCTCCAGAAGGCGGTGCTGGACGAGGAGGCGGTGACTTTCAAGAAGACGGTGTTCGACTGGGAGGTCCAGCTGCTCAAGGTGTTGGCTTTCAAGAAGACGGTATTCGACTCGGAGGTCCAGCTGCTCCAGTAGGCGGTGCTGGACGAGTAGGGGTTGGCTTTCAAGAAGACAGTGTTCGACTGGGAGGCCCAGCTGCTCTAGTAGGCGGTGCTGGACGAGGAGGCATTGGCTTTCAAGAAGACAGTGTTCAACTGGGAGGCCCAGCTGCTCTAGAGTGCGGTGCTAGACAAAAGGCAGTGGCTTTCAAAAAGACGGTGTTCGACTGTGAGACCCAGCTGCTCCAGAGGGCGGTACCAGACGAAAGGCGGTGGCTTTCAAGAAGACGGGGTTCGACTGGGAGGTCCAGCTGCTCCAGAAGGTAGTGCTGGACGAGGAGGCGGTAGATTTCAAGATACCGGTGTTCGACTGGGATTCCCAGCTGCTCCAGAAGGCGATGCTGGACGAGAAGGCGGTGGCTTTCAAGAAGACGTTGTTCGACTGGGAGGTCCAGCTGCTCCAGTAGGCGGTGCTGAACGCGGAGGCGTTGGCTTTCAAGAAGACAGTGTTCGACTGGGAGGCCCAGCTGCTCCAGAAGGCGGTGCTGGACGAGGAGGCGGTGGCTTTCAACAAGACGGTGTTCGACTGGGAGGCCGAGTTGCTCAAGTAGGCGGTGCTGGACGAGGAGGTGTTGGTTTTCAAGAAGACGGTGTTCGACAGGGAGGGCCAGCTGCTCTAGTAGGCGGTGCTGGACGAGGAGGCGTTGGCTTTCAAGAAGACAGTTTTCGACTGGGAGGCCCAGCTGCTCCAGAAGGCGGTGCTGGACGAGGAGGCGGTGGCTTTCAGGAAGAAGTTGTTCGACTGGGAGGCCCAGCTGCTCCAGAGGGCGGTGCTGGACGAGCAGGCAGTGGCTTGCAAGAAGACAGTGTTCGACTGGGAGGCCCAGCTGCTCCAGAGGGCAGTGATAGACGAAAAAGTGGTGGCTTTCAAGAAGACGGTGTTCGACTGGGAGGCCCAGCTGCTCCAGAAGGTAGTGCTGGACGAGAAGGCGGTGGATTTCAAGATAACGGTGTTCGACTGGGACTCCCAGCTGCTCCAGAAGGCGATGCTGGACGAGGAGGCGGTGGGTTTCAAGAAGACGGTGTTCGACTGGGAAGTCCACCTGCTCGAGTAGGCGGTGCTGGACGCGGAGGCGTTGGCTTTCAAGAAGACAGTGTTAGACTGGGAGGCCCAGCTGCTCCAGAAGGCGGTGCTAGACGAGGAGGCGGTGACTTTCAAGAAGACGGTGTTCGACTGGGAGGCCCAGCTGCTCGAGCGGGCGGAGCTAGACGAAAAAGCGGTTGTTTTCAAGAAGACGTTATTAGACTGGGAGGCCGAGTTGCTCAAGTAGGCGGTGCTGGACGAGGAGGTGTTGGCTTTCAAGAAGACGGTGTTCGACTGGGAGGACCAGCTGCTCCAGTAGGCGATGATGGACGAGGAGTCGGTGGCTTTCAAGGAGACGGTGTTCGACTGGGAGGCCCAGCTGCTCCAGAAGGTAGTGCTGGACGAGGAGGCGGTGGATTTCAAGATAACGGTGTTCGACTGGGACTCCCAGCTAATCCAGAAGGCGATGCTGGACGAGGAGGCGGTGGGTTTCAAGAAGACGGTGTTCGACTGGGAGGTCCAGCTGCTCCAGTAGGCGGTGCTGGACGCGGAGGCGTTGGTTTTCATGAAGACAGTGTTCGACTGGGAGGCCCAGCTGCTCCAGAAGGCGGTGCTGGACGAGGAGGCGGTGACTTTCAAGAAGACGGTGTTCGACAGGGAGGCCCTGCTGCTCAAGAGGGCGGAGCTACACGAAAAAGCGGTTGTTTTCAAGCAGACGTTATTAGACTGGGAGGCCGAGTTGCTCAATTAGTCGGTGCTGGACGAGGAGGTGTTGGCTTTCAAGAAGACGGTGTTCGACTGAGAGGTCCAGCTGCTCCAGTAGGCGATGCTGGTCGAGGAGGCGGTGGCTTTCAAGAAGACGGTGTTCGACTGGGAGGTCCAGCTGCTCAAGGTGTTGGCTTTCAAAAAGACGTTTTTAGACTGGGAGCGCCAGTTGCTCAAGTAGGCGGTGCTGGACGAGTAGGGGTTGGCTTTCAAGAAGACAGTGTTCGACTGGGAGGCCCAGCTGCTCTAGTGGGCGGTGCTGGACGAGGAGGCATTGGCTTTCAAGAAGACAGTGTTCGACTGGGAGGCCCAGCTGCTCCAGAGTGCGGTGCTAGACAAAAAGATAGTGGCTTTCAAAAAGACGGTGTTCGACTGTGATACCCAGCTGCTCCAGAGGGCGGTACCAGATGAAAGGCGGTGGCTTTCAAGAAGACGGGGTTCGACTGGGAGGTCCAGCTGCTCCAGAAGGTAGTGCTGGACGAGGAGGCGGTAGATTTCAAGATACCGGAGTTCGACTGGGACTCCCAGCTGCTCCAGAAGACGATGCTGGACGAGAAGGCGGTGGCTTTCAAGAAGACGTTGTTCGACTGGGAGGTCCAGCTGCTCCAGTAGGCGGTGCTGAACGCGGAGGCGTTGGCTTTCAAGAAGACAGTGTTCGAATGGGAGGCCCAGCTGCTCCAGAAGGCGGTGCTGGACGAGGAGGCGGTGGCTTTCAAGAAGACGGTGTTCGACTGGGAGGCCGAGTTGCTCAAGTAGGCGGTGCTGGACGAGGAGGTGTTGGCTTTCAAGAAGACGGTGTTCGACAGGGAGGGCCAGCTGCTCTAGTAGGCGGTGCTGGACGAGGAGGCGTTGGCTTTCAAGAAGACAGTTTTCGACTGGGAGGCCCAGCTGCTCCAGCAGGCGGTGCTGGACGAGGAGGCGGTGGCTTTCAAGAAGACGGTGTTCGACTGGGAGGCCCAGCTGCTCGAGAGGGCGGAGCTAGACGAAAAAGCGGTTGTTTTAAAGAAGACGTTATTAGACTGGGAGGCCGAGTTGCTCAAGTAGGCGGTGCTGAACGAGGAGGCGTTGGCTTTCAAGACGACAGTTTTCGACTGGGAGTCCCAGTTGCTCCAGAGGGCGGTACGAGACGAAAGGCGGTGGCTTTCAAGAACAGGTTGTTCGACTGGGAGGCCCAGCTACTCCAGAAAGCGGTGCTGGAGGGGAGGCGGTGGCTTTCAAGAAGACGGTGTTCGACTGGGAGGCCCCAGCTGCTCCAGAGGGCGGTGCTGGACGAGAAGGCGGTGGCTTTCAAGAAGACGCTGTTCGACTGGGAGGCCTAGCTGCTCCAGAAGGCGTTGCTTGACTAGGAGGCGGTGGTTTTCAAGAAGAAGGTGTTCGACTGGGAGGCCCAGCTGCTCCAGAGGCCGGTGCTAGACGGAAAGGCGAAGGCTTTCAAGAAGATGGTGTTCGACTGGGAGGACCAGCTGCTCCAGAGTGCGGTGCTAGACGAAAAAGCGGTGGCTTTCAAAAAGACGGTGTTCGACTGGGCGGCCCAGCTGTTCCAGGAGGCGGTGCTGAACGAGGAGGCGGTGGCTTTCAAGAAGACGGTGTTCGACTGGGAGGCCCAGCTGCTCGAGAGGGGGGAGCCTAGACGAAAAAGCCGTGGCTTTCAAGAAGACATTATTAGACTGGGAGGCCCAATTGCTCAAGTAGACGGTGCTGGACGAGGAGGTGTTGGCTTTCAAGAAGACGGTGTTCGACTGGGAGGTCCAGCTGCTCCAGTAGGCGGTGCTGGACGAGGAGGCGTTGGCTTTCAAGAAGACAGTGTTCGACTGGGATGCCCAGCTGCTCCAGAAGGCGGCGCTGGACGAGGAGGCGGTGGCTTTCAAGAAGACGGTGTTCGACTGGGACGCCCAGCTGCTCGAGAGGGCGGATCTAGACGAAAAAGCGGTGGCTTTCAAAAAGACGTTTTTAGACTGGGAGCCCCAGTTGCTCAAGTAGGCGGTGCTGGACGAGGAGGTGTTGGCTTTCAAGAAGACGGTGTTCGACTGGGATGCCCAGCTGCTCCAGAAGGCGGCGCTGGACGAGGAGGCGGTGGCTTTCAAGAAGACGGTGTTCGACTGGGAGGCCCAGCTGCTCCAGAGGCCGGTGCTAGACGGAAAGGCGAAGGCTTTCAAGAAGATGGTGTTCGACTGGGAGGACCAGCTGCTCCAGAGTGCGGTGCTAGACGAAAAAGCGGTGGCTTTCAAAAAGACGGTGTTCGACTGGGCGGCCCAGCTGTTCCAGGAGGCGGTGCTGAACGAGGAGGCGGTGGCTTTCAAGAAGACGGTGTTCGACTGGGAGGCCCAGCTGCTCGAGAGGGGGGAGCCTAGACGAAAAAGCCGTGGCTTTCAAGAAGACATTATTAGACTGGGAGGCCCAATTGCTCAAGTAGACGGTGCTGGACGAGGAGGTGTTGGCTTTCAAGAAGACGGTGTTCGACTGGGAGGTCCAGCTGCTCCAGTAGGCGGTGCTGGACGAGGAGGCGTTGGCTTTCAAGAAGACAGTGTTCGACTGGGATGCCCAGCTGCTCCAGAAGGCGGCGCTGGACGAGGAGGCGGTGGCTTTCAAGAAGACGGTGTTCGACTGGGAGGCCCAGCTGCTCGAGAGGGCGGAGCTAGACGAAAAAGCGGTGGCTTTCAAAAAGACGTTTTTAGACTGGGAGCCCCAGTTGCTCAAGTAGGCGGTGCTGGACGAGGAGGTGTTGGCTTTCAAGAAGACGGTGTTCGACTGGGAGGTGCAGCTGCTCCAGTAGGCTGTGCTGTACGAGGAGGTGTTGGCTTTCAAGAAGACAGTGTTCGACTGGGAGGCCCAGCTGCTCCAGAGTGCGGTGCTAGACGAAAAAGCAGTGGCTTTCAAAAAGACGGTTTTCGACTGTGAGACCCAGCTGCTCCAGAGGGCGGTACGAGACGAAAGGCGGTGGCTTTCATGAAGACGGTGTTCGAATGGGAGGCCCAGCTACTCCAGAAAGCGGTGCTGGAGATAGGCGGTGGCTTTCAAGAAGACGGTGTTCGACTGGGAGGCCCAGCTGCTCCAGAGGGCGGTGCTGGACGAGAAGGCGGTGGCTTTCAAGAAGTCGCTGTTCGACTGGGAGGCCTAGCTGCTCCAGAAGGCGTTGCTTGACGAGGAAGCGGTGGTTTTCAAGAAGAAGGTGTTCGACTGGGAGGCCAGGCTGCTCCAGAAGGCGGTGCTGAACGAGGAGGCGGTGGCTTTCAAAAAGACGGTGTTCGACTGGGAGGCCCAGCATCTCGAGAGGGCGGAGCTAGACGAAAAAACGGTGGCTTTCAAGAAGACGTTATTAGACTGGGAGGACAAGTTGCTCAAG